>NW_021963404.1:0-221 GCF_901765095.1 Microcaecilia unicolor
GGCCCCGCGCTTAGGGGGGCCCCGCGCGGCGCGCCTCAGTCAGCCTCTTCCTGCCCGCAAGGATCTTTATTTTTCTTTTAACTTTACCCTCCGTCGCCGCCTCGCCAGAATCCGAGCGTCACTGAAAGCGCTCCTCCTCTCCCGAGTCCCCCCGACGTCTCTAGCAGAACTGGAGCTTTTCCTGATTCGTTCATTCTCAGTGTCCCGCCGGCTGCGTTCTG
>NW_021963404.1:321-103695 GCF_901765095.1 Microcaecilia unicolor
GCGTTTGAGTAAGAAGAACCGACATTTCAGCCACCGTGAAGAAAGCCACAGCATGTTGGCTGAAACGTCTGTTCCACTTACTCAGACAGACAACCACAACATCATAATAAGTATTGCCACACTGGGACAGACCAAAGGTCCATCAAGCCCAGCATCCTGTTTCCAACAGTGGCCAATCCAAATCACAAATACCTAGCAAGATCCCAGCAAAGCTTAATACATTTTATGATGCTTATCCCAGAAATAAGCAGTGGATTTTCCCAAGCCAATTAAATAATGGTCTTTGGACATTTCCTTTAGGAAGTCGGCCAGACCCTTTTTAAACACCGCTAAGCTAACCCCGCTTTTTGTGATCTGCCTTTAACACATTCTCTGGCAATGAATTCCAGAGTTTAATTAAACGTTGAGTGAAGAAACATTTTCTCAGATTTGTATTAAATTTACTACATTGTAGCTTCATCGCATGCCCCCTAGTCCTAGTATTTTTGGAAAGATTAAACAAACGATTCACGTCTACCTGTTCCACTCCACTCATTATTTTATAGACCTCTATCATATCTCCCCTCAGCCGTCTCTTCTCCAAGCTGAAGAGCCCTAGACGCTTCAGCCTTTCCTCATAGGGAAGTCGTCCCATCCCCTTTACCATTTTCATCACCCTTCTCTGTTCTTTTCCAATTCCACTGTATCTTTTTTGAGATGCAGCGACCAGAAGTGAACAAAATATTTGAGGTGCGGTCGCACCATGGACCGATACAAAGGCACTGTCCTCATTTTTTTTCCATTCCTTTCCTAATAATACCTAACATTCTATTTGCTCTCTTAGATGCCTCAGCACTCTGAGCAGAGCATTTCAATGTATCATCAACAACGATGCCGAGATCCCTTTCTTGGTCGGTGACTCCTAACGCAGAACCTTGCATTACGTAGCTATAGTTCGGGTTCCTCTTTCCCACATGCATCACTTTGCACTTGCTCACATTAAACATAATCTGCCATTTACCTGCAACTCATAATTAAACTGTGGACTCATTTGCTGGAGGATGTGGTCAAAGCAGCTAATAGAGAGGGATTCAAAAGAGGTTTCAAAGTTTCTGGAGGAAAAGCCCATAAATAGACTTGGGGATTCCATTGCTCATCAGTGGAAAATGAATCATGAGAAATAGATCTGCTTTTTGGGATGTGCCTGGCACTTGTGACCAGTTCGGCCACTGTTGGAGACTCGATGGAGGAGCTTAGCCCAGCTCAGCATATTGTATAAATTTGCAATCCATAAAATGGTGGACTACTGTGTAACTCCTAAGATTCCTGCCCTTCTCTCTGTGAAGCAGAGTCTCCCCAACTCTGTAATGCATCAAGGTAAGGTCATCAGGAGTTCATAGGCAGAATTCCAGCAGAAGTTCTTATCTAACATTCCACTTGCAAATACAGCAACAGGGAGAGGTGAAGAAGGAGGTGAAACAAGCCCTAGGGCTATTGTGCAGAAACAGGAACTTTGCTGGCACTGAGGCCCAGATGCACTAAAGTCGTCGTTAGAGCCGTTCCCTACCGAATTCCATCATAAAACAGTCGGCCAATCGGCCGGTCGAGCATGCGCAACTTTGCAATCAGATGTCTATTCTCATATTTAGAATAACTAAGCTTCTGTAACAAATGTATGATTGGCTAATGGTGAATCTCTTCCTGTGAACTTCGGGATCAGGTAACGCCCAAATTAGTTTATCTGGGGAACAAGCACCCTGAAGGTTTAGCCTTGCATCTTGCAGCCTGTCTGATAAAGAGCAGTTATAGGGCTAAACGATATCTATGTACAAAGACCAAAAGGTGCTTCTAAATATCAACTTGAATATAATCATATATTCTGTATTCATCCCTGGTAGTGATTAGCTTGGAAATGTATTCCCAACAGGGAGGGGTTATTTATACAGATTTTTTATTGAACTCGTTAAACTGCTGTTCTCCTACAGTACTATACAATGCTCTGTTTTTATTTATTTAGAAAAAGATGACCCTAAGAACAGTAATGCAGAGACACATAAATGGAAGCTCAGTGAGAAGCCTGAAGAGGAAAAGATGTTCTCAGAAAGAGAGAAAGAAGAGACTTCGTCCTGTTCTGACTGGGGAGAAAAGGGAAAAAATCAAAATAAACTAAAACCTTCAACAGGAAGCTCAGCTCCGTGTGAACATTGTACCAGTAATATCACACAAACAGTGGAAGAACAGACAAACCAGATGAGAGTTCAGAAATGTTTGTGTGATGGATGTGAGATATTCCTTAATGATCATTTAACTCTGAAATCACATCAGAGATCCGATACTGAAGAGAGACCATATACAGGTACGGACTGTGGGAAAACCTTCAGTCAAAAGAGAGAACTACAGCAACAGCAGAAAACATGCATAAGAGAGACACACTGTATAGGTTCTGAGTGTGGGAAAGATTTCAGTAGGAAGAAAAAGAAACATGAGAACAATAATAAAGAAACTAGAGTGTGTACAACGACAGTAGATGAGAAAACCTTTATCAATAAAGGAAGTGTTACAAAATACCAGAAAAATGACACTGATGACAGATTATCTGCATGTTCTAGTCGTGACAAAAGCTTCAGACAGGAAGAAAATGTCATAAGAAACGTCCCAATGCCCAAGAGAATCCACAAAGGAATGAAACCATTCATCTGCACTGAGTGTAATAAAAGCTTCAGTCAGAAAACAAACCTCACAGAACACCAGAGAATCCACACAGGAATAAAACCATTCATCTGCAGTGAGTGTAATAAAAGTTTCAGTCAGAAAACAAACCTCACGAAACACCAGAGAATCCACACAGGAATGAAACCATTCATCTGCACTGAGTGTAATCAAAGCTTCAGGCAGAAGGGAAACCTCACAAAACACCAGAGAATCCACACAGGAATGAAACCATTCATCTGCACGGAGTGTAATAAAAGCTTCAGGCAGAAGGGAAACCTCACAAAACACCAGAGAATCACACAGGAATGAAACCATTCATCTGCAGTGAGTGTAATAAAAGCTTCAGTCAAAGGGACTCACAAACACCAGAGAATTCACACAGGAATGAAACCATTCATCTGTACTGAGTGTAATAAAAGCTTCAGCAGAAGGGAAACCTCACAAAACACCAGAGAATTCACACAGGAATGAAACCATTCATCTGCACTGAGTGTAATAAAAGCTTCAGTCAGAAGGAATCTCACAAACACCAGAGAATCCACACAGGAATGAAACCATTCATCTGCACTGAGTGTAATAAAAGCTTCAGTCAGAAGGGAACTCACAAACACCAGAGAATCACACAGGAATGAAACCATTCATCTGCACTGAGTGTAATAAAAGCTTCAGTCAAAGGACACTCACAAACACCAGAGAATTCACACAGGAATGAAACCATTCTGCACTGAGTGTAATAAAAGCTTCATCAGAAGGAAACCTCACAAAACACCAGAGAATCCACACAGGAATGAAACCATTCATCTGCACTGAGTGTAATAAAAGCTTCAGTCGGAAAGGACACCTCACAGAACACCAGAGAATCCACACAGGAGTGAAACCATATTTCTGCAGTGAGTGTAATAAAAGCTTCAGTCATAAAACAAGCCTCACAGAACACCAGAGAATCCACACAGGAATGAAACCATTCATCTGCACTGAGTGTAATAAAAGCTTTAATCATAAAACAAGCCTCACAAAACACCAGAGAATCCACACAGGAATGAAACCATTCATCTGCACTGAATGTAATAAAAGCTTCATTCGGAAGAAATACCTCACAGAACACCAGAGAACCCACACAGGGATGAAACCATTCATCTGCACTGAGTGTAATAAAAGCTTCAGTCAGAAATCAGGCCTCACACAACACCAGAGAATCCACACAGGAATGAAACCATTCATCTGCACTGAGTGTAATAAAAGCTTTAATCATAAAACAAGCCTCACAAAACACCAGAGAATCCACACAGGAATGAAACCATTCATCTGCACTGAATGTAATAAAAGCTTCATTCGGAAAAAACCATCACAAACACCAGAGAACCCACACAGGGATGAAACCATTCATCTGCACTGAGTGTAATAAAAGCTTCCGTCAGAAATCAGGCCTCACAATACACCAGAGAATCCACACAGGAATGAAACCGTTTATCTGCACTGAGTGCAATAAAAGCTTCATTGATAAAAGAGGCCTCACAATACACCAGAGAATCCACACAGGAGTGAAACCATTCATCTGCACTGAGTGTAATAAAAGCTTCAGGCAGAAGGTAAGCCTCACAATACACCAGAGAATCCACACAGGAGTGAAACCATTCATCTGCACTGAGTGTAATAAAAGCTTCAGGCAGAAGGTAAGCCTCACAATACCAGAGAATCCACACGAATGAAAACCGTTTATCTGCACTGAGTGCAATAAAAGCTTCATTGATAAAACAGGTCTCACAATACACCAGAGAATCCACACATGAATGAAACTGTTTATCTGCACTGAGTGCAAAAAAGCTTCATTCATAAAACAGGCCTCCACAATACACCGGAGAATCCACACAGGAATGAAACCATATACATGTAGTGAATTGGTAAAAGCTTCAGTGATAAGGGAAATCTCATAAGACACCAGAGAATCCACCAGGAATGAAACCATATACATGTAGTGAGTGGGTAAAAGCTTCACTCATAAACCAAGCCTCACAACACACCAGAATATCCACACAGGAATGAAACCATTCATCTGCACGGAGTGTAATAAAAGCTTCAGGCAGAAGGGACACCTCACAAAACACCAGAGAATCCACACAGGAATGAAACCATTCATCTGCCCTGAGTGTAATAAAAGCTTCAGTCAGAGGCACTATCTTACCAGACACCAGAGAATCCACACATGAATGAAACCATTCATCTGCACTGAGTGTAATAAAAACTTCAGTCATAAAACAAACCTCACAATACACCAGAGAATCCACACAGGAGTGAGACCATTCATCTGCACTGAGTGTAATAAAAACTTAAGGCAGAAGGTAAACCTCTCAAAACACCAGAGAATCCACACTGGAGTGAAACCGTTTATCTGCACTGAGTGTAATAAAAGCTTCAGTCAGAAAACAAACCTCACAGAACACCAGAGAATCCACACAGGAATGAAACCATTCATCTGCAGTGAGTGTAATAAAAGTTTCAGTCAGAAAACAAACCTCACGAAACACCAGAGAATCCACACAGGAATGAAACCATTCATCTGCACTGAGTGTAATAAAAGCTTCAGGCAGAAGGGAAACCTCACAAAACACCAGAGAATCCACACAGGAATGAAACCATTCATCTGCACGGAGTGTAATAAAAGCTTCAGGCAGAAGGGAAACTCACAAAACACCAGAGAATCCACACAGGAATGAAACCGTTCATCTGCAGTGAGTGTAATAAAAGCTTCAGGCAGAAAACAAACCTCACATCACACCAGAGAATTCACACAGGAATGAAACCATTCATCTGCAGTGAGTGTAATAAAAGCTTCAGTCATAAATCAAACCTCATAAAACACCAGAGAATCCACACAGGAGTGAAACCATTCATCTGCAGTGAGTGTAATAAAAGCTTCACTCATAAAAGAAACCTCACAAAGCACCAGAGAATCCACACAGGAATGAAACCATTCATCTGCACGGAGTGTAATAAAAGCTTCAGGCAGAAGGGAAACCTCACAAAACACCAGAGAATCCACACAGGAATGAAACCGTTCATCTGCAGTGAGTGTAATAAAAGGTTCAGGCAGAAAACAAACCTCACATCACACCAGAGAATTCACACAGGAATGAAACCATTCATCTGCAGTGAGTGTAATAAAAGCTTCAGTCAGAAGGGACACCTCACAAAACACCAGAGAATCCACAGTGGAGTAAAGCCTTTTGCATGCACTGAGTGTGGTAGAAGCTTTACTGTGAAAGAAGCACTCAGAAGCCACTGCAAAATCCACACAGGCATCAAACCATTTATGTGCACGGAGTGTAATATAGGCTTCACTCATAAAACAAACCTCACAATACACCAGAGAATCCACACAGAAATGAAACCATTCATCTGCAGTGAGTGTAATAAAAGTTTCAGTCAGAAAACAAACCTCACACAACACCAGTGAATCCACACAGGAGTGAAACCATTCATCTGCACTGAGTGTAATAAAAGCTTCAGGCAGAAGGGAAACCTCACAAAACACCAGAGAATCCACACAGGAATGAAACCATTCATCTGCACGGAGTGTAATAAAAGCTTCAGGCAGAAGGGAAACCTCACAAAACACCAGAGAATCCACACAGGAATGAAACCGTTCATCTGCAGTGAGTGTAATAAAAGGTTCAGGCAGAAAACAAACCTCACATCACACCAGAGAATTCACACAGGAATGAAACCATTCATCTGCAGTGAGTGTAATAAAAGCTTCAGTCAGAAGGGACACCTCACAAAACACCAGAGAATCCACAGTGGAGTAAAGCCTTTTGCATGCACTGAGTGTGGTAGAAGCTTTACTGTGAAAGAAGCACTCAGAAGCCACTGCAAAATCCACACAGGCATCAAACCATTTATGTGCACGGAGTGTAATATAGGCTTCACTCATAAAACAAACCTCACAATACACCAGAGAATCCACACAGAAATGAAACCATTCATCTGCACTGAATGTAATAAAAGCTTCAGGCAGAAGGGAGACCTCACAATACACCAGAGAATCCACACAGGAGTGAAACCATTCATCTGCTCTGAGTGTAATAAAAGCTTCAGGCAGAAGGGAGACCTCATAAAACACCAGAGAATCCACACAGGAGTGAAACCATTCATCTGCTCTGAGTGTAATAAAAGCTTCAGTCATAAATCAAACCTCATAAAACACCAGAGAATCCACACAGGAGTGAAACCATTCATCTGCAGTGAGTGTAATAAAAGCTTCACTCATAAAAGAAACCTCACAAAGCACCAGAGAATCCACACAGGAATGAAACCATTCATCTGCACGGAGTGTAATAAAAGCTTCAGGCAGAAGGGAAACCTCACAAAACACCAGAGAATCCACACAGGAATGAAACCGTTCATCTGCAGTGAGTGTAATAAAAGGTTCAGGCAGAAAACAAACCTCACATCACACCAGAGAATTCACACAGGAATGAAACCATTCATCTGCAGTGAGTGTAATAAAAGCTTCAGTCAGAAGGGACACCTCACAAAACACCAGAGAATCCACAGTGGAGTAAAGCCTTTTGCATGCACTGAGTGTGGTAGAAGCTTTACTGTGAAAGAAGCACTCAGAAGCCACTGCAAAATCCACACAGGCATCAAACCATTTATGTGCACGGAGTGTAATATAGGCTTCACTCATAAAACAAACCTCACAATACACCAGAGAATCCACACAGAAATGAAACCATTCATCTGCAGTGAGTGTAATAAAAGTTTCAGTCAGAAAACAAACCTCACACAACACCAGTGAATCCACACAGGAGTGAAACCATTCATCTGCACTGAGTGTAATAAAAGCTTCAGGCAGAAGGGAAACCTCACAAAACACCAGAGAATCCACACAGGAATGAAACCATTCATCTGCACGGAGTGTAATAAAAGCTTCAGGCAGAAGGGAAACCTCACAAAACACCAGAGAATCCACACAGGAATGAAACCGTTCATCTGCAGTGAGTGTAATAAAAGGTTCAGGCAGAAAACAAACCTCACATCACACCAGAGAATTCACACAGGAATGAAACCATTCATCTGCAGTGAGTGTAATAAAAGCTTCAGTCAGAAGGGACACCTCACAAAACACCAGAGAATCCACAGTGGAGTAAAGCCTTTTGCATGCACTGAGTGTGGTAGAAGCTTTACTGTGAAAGAAGCACTCAGAAGCCACTGCAAAATCCACACAGGCATCAAACCATTTATGTGCACGGAGTGTAATATAGGCTTCACTCATAAAACAAACCTCACAATACACCAGAGAATCCACACAGAAATGAAACCATTCATCTGCACTGAATGTAATAAAAGCTTCAGGCAGAAGGGAGACCTCACAATACACCAGAGAATCCACACAGGAGTGAAACCATTCATCTGCTCTGAGTGTAATAAAAGCTTCAGGCAGAAGGGAGACCTCATAAAACACCAGAGAATCCACACAGGAGTGAAACCATTCATCTGCTCAGAGTGTAATAAAAGCTTCAGTCATAAATCAAACCTCATAAAACACCAGAGAATCCACACAGGAGTGAAACCATTCATCTGCAGTGAGTGTAATAAAAGCTTCACTCATAAAAGAAACCTCACAAAACACCAGAGAATCCACACAGGAATGAAACCATTCATCTGCACGGAGTGTAATAAAAGCTTCAGGCAGAAGGGAAACCTCACAAAACACCAGAGAATCCACACAGGAATGAAACCGTTCATCTGCAGTGAGTGTAATAAAAGGTTCAGGCAGAAAACAAACCTCACATCACACCAGAGAATTCACACAGGAATGAAACCATTCATCTGCACTGAGTGTAATAAAAGCTTCAGTCAGAAAACAAGCCTCAGAGAACACCAGAGAATCCACACAGGAATGAAACCATTCATCTGCAGTGAGTGTAATAAAAGCTTCAGTCAGAAGGGACACCTCACAAAACACCAGAGAATCCACAGTGGAGTAAAGCCTTTTGCATGCACTGAGTGTGGTAGAAGCTTTACTGTGAAAGAAGCACTCAGAAGCCACTGCAAAATCCACACAGGCATCAAACCATTTATGTGCACGGAGTGTAATATAGGCTTCACTCATAAAACAAACCTCACAATACACCAGAGAATCCACACAGAAATGAAACCATTCATCTGCAGTGAGTGTAATAAAAGCTTCAGTCGGAAAACAAGCCTCACAATACACCAGAGAATCCACACAGGAATGAAACCATTCATCTGCACTGAGTGTAATAAAAGCTTCAGTCGGAAAACAAGCCTCAGAGAACACCAGAGAATCCACACAGGAGTGAAACCATTCATCTGCACTGAGTGTAATAAAAGCTTCAGTCAGAAAACAAGCCTCAGAGAACACCAGAGAATCCACACAGGAATGAAACCATTCATCTGCAGTGAGTGTAATAAAAGCTTCAGTCAGAAAACAAACCTCACACAACACCAGCGAATCCATATAGTAGTGAAGCCATTTATATGTTCTGAGTGTGGTAAAAACTTCACTGAGAAGGGAAAACTCACCATTCACCAGAATATCCACTCAGGAGTAAAACCATTTCCATGCACTGAGTGTGGCAAATGCTTTAGGTTGAAGAGATACATGATAAAGCACCAGGAATTCCACACTGCAGTGAAGCCTTTTACATGTTCTGATTGTGGGAAAAGCTTCACTGAGAATCCCTCATAAGGCACCATAGAATTCACACAGGAGTGAAGCCGTTCATCTGCACTGAGTGTAATAAAAGTTTCAGTCAGAAGGTAAACCTCACAAAACACCAGAGAATCCACACAGGAATGAAACCATTCATCTGCACTGAGTGTAATAAAAGCTTCAGTCATAAAACAAGCCTTACATTACACCACAGAATCCACACAGGAGTGAAACCGTTCATCTGCACTGAGTGTAATAAAAGTTTCAATCAGAAGGGAAATCTCACAAATCACCAGAGAATTCACACAGGAATGAAACCATTCATGTGCAGTGAGTGTAATAAAAGCTTCAGTCAGAGGCACTATCTTACCAGACACCAGAGAATCCACACAGGAGTGAAACCATTCATCTGCACTGAGTGTAATAAAAGCTTCAGTCAGAAAACAAGCCTCACAATACACCAGAGAATCCACACAGGAATGAAACCATTCATCTGCACTGAGTGTAATAAAAGCTTCAGTCGGAAAACAAGCCTCACAGAACACCAGAGAATCCACACAGGAATGAAACCATTCATCTGCAGTGAGTGTAATAAAAGCTTCAGTCAGAAAACAAACCTCACACAACACCAGCGAATCCATATAGTAGTGAAGCCATTTATATGTTCTGAGTGTGGTAAAAACTTCACTGAGAAGGGAAAACTCACCATTCACCAGAATATCCACTCAGGAGTAAAACCATTTCCATGCACTGAGTGTGGCAAATGCTTTAGGTTGAAGAGATACATGATAAAGCACCAGGAATTCCACACTGGAGTGAAGCCTTTTACATGTTCTGATTGTGGGAAAAGCTTCACTGAGAAGGGAAAGCTCATAAGGCACCATAGAATTCACACAGGAGTGAAGCCGTTCATCTGCACTGAGTGTAATAAAAGTTTCAGTCAGAAGGTAAACCTCACAAAACACCAGAGAATCCACACAGGAATGAAACCATTCATCTGCACTGAGTGTAATAAAAGCTTCAGTCATAAAACAAGCCTTACATTACACCACAGAATCCACACAGGAGTGAAACCGTTCATCTGCACTGAGTGTAATAAAAGTTTCAATCAGAAGGGAAATCTCACAAATCACCAGACAATCCACACAGGAATGAAACCATTCATCTGCACTGAGTGTAATAAAAGCTTCAGGCAGAAGGTAAGCCTCACAATACACCAGAGAATCCACACAGGAATGAAACCATTCATGTGCAGTGAGTGTAATAAAAGCTTCAGTCAGAGGCACTATCTTACCAGACACCAGAGAATCCACACAGGAGTGAAACCATTCATCTGCACTGAGTGTAATAAAAGCTTCAGGCAGAAGGTAAGCCTCACAATACACCAGAGAATCCACACAGGAATGAAACCATTCATGTGCAGTGAGTGTAATAAAAGCTTCAGTCAGAGGCACTATCTTACCAGACACCAGAGAATCCACACATGAATGAAACCATTCATCTGCACTGAGTGTAATAAAAACTTCAGTCATAAAACAAACCTCTCAAAACACCAGAGAATCCACACAGGAGTGAAACCGTTAATCAGCAGTGAGTGTAATAAAAGGTTCAATCAGAAGGCAAACCTCTCAAAACACCAGAGAATCCACACTGGAGTGAAACCGTTTATCTGCACTGAGTGTAATAAAAGCTTCAGGGAGATGGGACATCTCGCAAGGCACCACAGAGTTCACACAGGAGTGAAGTCATTTACGTGTACTGAGTGTGGTAAGACCTTCATTGACAAGGAGACACTCACTATGCACCAGAATAGCCACTGAGGAGTAAAACCATTTCCATGTACTGAGTGTGGCAAATGCTTCAGGTTGAAGAAATACATGATACAGCACCAGAGAATCCACACAGGAGTGAAGCCATTTTCATGCACTGAGTGTAATAAAAGCTTCTGTTAGAAGGTAAACCTCAAGAACCTATAGAAATGATAAGTAGTAGTAGTAGTAGAAACAATCGAATGATCCACACAGGAAGGTACATATAAATATCTAGGAGTGGAGGAAGAAACAACTAGAAACCTGAAATGGCCGAGAGAAAAAAAATCAGTAATGACTATTCTAGGAGACGTCCTGCACTCTCATATTGTTTTGGTATTTCAGACTGGTCTCTTAAATACCTGCAAAAACTAGGGGGCCCTTTTACTAAGCTGCATAGACGCCTACGAGCACCCAATGTGCATCGATTTGGAGTCATCACCCGGCTACCGCATGGCCTGGGCAGTAATTTAGATTTTTACGTGTGTCCACTACGCGCGTCAGAAAATTATTTCTATTTTTGGTGCATGGCGGAAACCGGGCTGTAATTGTCATTCTACGCACGTAGACCATTACCACCCGGTTAATGCTTGAGACCCTACCACTAAGTCAGTGGGTGGCGGTAAGGTCTCAGGCCCAAAATGGACGTGTGCCAATTTTTATTATGATGAAGTCAAGGAGCAGCTGGTTCAGGAACCAACAAGAGGGGGAACAATTCTAGACCTAGTGCTTAGTGGAGCATGATCTGGTTCAGGAGGTAATGGTGCTGGGTCCACTTGATAACAGCGATCATAACATGATCAGATTTGATATAAGCGCTGTAGTAAGTACACACAGGAAATCCAATATGTTAGCATTTAACTTTCAAAAAAGAGACTATGATAAAATGAGAAGAAGGGAGAAAAAAAAACTTAGAGGATCTTTATGGATGTGTAACCCTGTCTCCTGCATATATTCACAGTCTTAAATGATATACCTTTCATATGTTTTACGTCTATCCAGCCTTGTCATATAGCATAAATGTTATTCGCCTTTCAGTACAGGATCACCACACTGCAAACATTTTATGACTTTGCATTTGTGCTTTTTTTCTGTGTAAGAGTCGCAATTATTGCAAAATATTCTAGACAAGCATTCTCTCTCATTTTTGGATGTCAGGTTTGTATGTTGTTTTAGACGATCCTTACAGCCGGCAGTTAGGACACCTCTCTCCACCTGCCTGAACTGAACATCTGTAGAAGCTAGAAGAATGGTCTAAGGTTTGGCAATTAAAATTCAATGCGAAGAAATGCAAAGTGATGCACTTAGGGAGTAGAAATATGTATTAGGCGGTGAGAGTCTGATATGTACAGACGGGGAGAGCGATACAGAGGCATTATAGAATTTTTGGTGTTATTTATCATCCCTTTCTTAATAATTCCTAGAATCCTGTTTGCTTTTTTGGCTGCTGCCTCACACTGGACAGAAGATTTAGTATATTATCTACAATAACACCTAGATCTTTTTCAGATCTTTTTCTTGAATGCAGACCCCCCCCCCCCCCCCCCCCCCAAGGTGGACCCTAGCATCAGGTAACTATAATTAGGATTATTCTTCCAAATGTGCATCACTTTGCATTTGTCTACATTAAATTTCATCTGCCATTTGGACACCCAGTCTTCCAATCTCCTAAGGGCTTCCTGCAATTTTTCACAGTCCGCACGTGTTTTAACAACCTTGAATAGTTTTGTTTCATCTGCAAATGTAATCAACTCACTCATTCCGATTTCCAGTTAGAGGTGGTATATAACTTTTTAAAAATAAATAAGTGTATAAATATGTTAAATAGCACTGTACTGATCAATTTTGTTGTGCTTATATTAACAAAATAAAGTTGGTCTGAGTAACTTCGTGAGAGGAGAGGAAAAGGAGAGGGAGGAGTCAATGACGACTCCGAGGTTGCGGGCAGATGAGACGGGGAGGATGAGGGTGTTATCAACTGAGATAGAAAGTGGAGGAAGAGGAGAAGTGGGTTTTGGTGGGCAGACGATGAGCTCGGTCTTGGACATGTTCAGTTTCAGGTGGCGGTTGGACATCCAGGCAGCAATGTCGGATAAGCAGGCTGATACCTTTGCCTGGGTCTCCGCTGTGATGTCTGGTGTGGAGAGATACAGCTGGGTGTCATCAGCATAGAGATGATACTGGAAGCCATGAGATGAGATCAGTGAGCCCAAGGAAGAGGTGTAGATTGAGAAGAGAAGGGGTCCAAGGACAGATCCCTGGGAAACACCAACAGATAGCGGGATGGGGGTGGAGGAGGATCCATGAGAGTGAACTCTGAAGGTGCGGTGGGAGAGATAGGAGGAGAACCAGGAGAGGACAGAGCCCTGGAACCCAAATGAGGACAGTGTGGCAAGAAGTAAATCATGATTGACAGTGTCAAAAGCGGCAGATAGATCGAGGAGGATGAGGATGGAGTAGTGGCCTCTGGATTTGGCAAGGAACAGGTCATTACAGACTTTAGAGAGTGCTGTTTCTGTCGAGTGTAGAGGGCGAAAACCGAATTGAAGTGGATCGAGGATGGCATGAGAGGAGAGAAAATCAAGGCAGCGGCTGTGAATGGCATGCTCAAGTATTTTAGAGAGGAAGGGTAGGAGGGAGATGGGGCCTTAGTTGGAGGGACAGGTAGGGTCAAGTGATGGTTTTTTGAGGAGAGGTGTGACTACGGCGTGCTTGAAGGTGTCAGGGACAGTTGCAGTGGAGAGAGGTTGAGGATATGACAGATGGAGGGGGTGACAGTATGAGAGATGATGTTAGGTAAGTTGGTGGGGATGGGATCAGAAGAGCAGGTGGTGCATTTCGAGGAGGAAAGAAGGCGAGCGGTTTCCTCCTTGGTGATGTCCGGAAAGGAGGAGAAGGAGGCCTGGGTTGATTGGTTGAGGGAGAGGGTTGAAGGGTGAAGAGGAGGAGATGGCTTGGTAGTGAACTCAAGGTTGATCTTTTGCACCTTGTCGTGGAAGTAATCGGCCAGTGATTGAGGAGAGAGCGAGGGGGGGGTGGGAGTAGAGGGCACTTTAAGGAGGGAGTTAAGGGTGGCGAAGAGACGACGGGGGTTGGAGCTAAGAGAATTGGTCAATTGGGTGTAATAATCCTGTTTGGCAAGGAATAGGGAGGATTGGAAGGAGGATAGCATGAATTTGTAGTGAAGGAAATCTGAGTGGGTGCGGGATTTCCTCCAGAGGCGTTCAGCAGATCAGGCGCAGGAGCGAAGGTAACGGATGCAAGGGGTCAGCCATGGCTGGGGAATAGTACGCTTAGTGGGACGGGAGGTGGATGGTGCGAGGGTGTCCAGAGCAGAGGAGAGAGTGGCATTGTAAGCTTAGATAAGTTAAGCACCGACCAAAATTTTGAGGGGAAGACATTGTTTCTTTACATCCTGTGGCAGTGCAGTGCAATTATGGACTCAATTCAAAGACAGACAAGAGCAAAGTAGGACAAGTCGTATATGTCAGCATTCACATTTCTCATTGAGAGCATAATACTCCTAAAATGTTCTCCAAACTGTGAATAACTAACTTGATCACTTTGCTTTTAAGTGGGAACGTTCTGCATGCACAAAATAACATTTCGCACCATCTTCCAGCATTTGGCAGCTAACAACATTGGCCTTAGGAAAAATGTTGTTTCCTCACTATCCCATTAAGCCAGTGGGTCTCGGCCCGGTCTTTGGGACACACTAAGCCAGTCAGGTTTTTAGGATATCCATAAACAATATGCATACACAGGGATAAATACTTTTCAAAATAGCTGTAACTCTCACTGTGCAAGACTACAAAATCTCTGACAGCTATTGCTCAAATATTTCTTTGTTATAAATTGTAAATCCACACATAATGATATACTAAACCCAACAACTCATCATACATCATACAAACCATTCCAACAATCACCGAGCAATCATGGTGGAAGAATCACATTGATTAGAATATATTTGTGGAAAGCAGTGAGTTGCAAGTGGAAACTTAGAATTTTGTGAATTGATTTACACAACCGGGACGTGGTTACGTCATTATATTTGAATGTTGAACAACAGGAACAACGGTTGTGTCATCATTCGACTGGTGTGTGAGAAAATCTAAGGAACAATATGATCTAAGGACTTGATTTACACATATGTGAGAACATTGTCAAGAGAATTATGTAGCTTTCGGATTGGAGATATGTGGTCTCCCTATTTTTGAAGTCTGTACCATTAAAATATCTTAAATGTATAATTGTTGGAAGTTTATCTTGATTCCTGTGGGTATTGTTGGATGAATGTATGTGATGCGGTTGGGGTGTATGAGTAGTTGGAATGGTTTGTATGATGTATGATGAGTTGTTGGGTTTAGTATGTGTGGATTTACAATTTATAATAAAGAAATATTTGAGCACTAGTTTTCAGAGATTTTGTAGTCTTGGTTTATTAAAAACTAGTAAAAAAAGGCCCGTTTCTGACACAAATGAAACGGGCGCTAGCAAGATTTTCCTCGGAGTGTGTATGTTTGGGAGAGTGTATGTGAGAGTGACTGTTTGAGAGTCAGAGTGAAAGTGTGTGTGTGTGTGTGAGAGAGAGAGTGAGTCTGGGTGTGAGTGTGTATGTGAGAGAGTGTGTGTGTGAGAATGAGAGTGTGTGCAAGTGTGTATGTGAGACACAGTGTGAGAGAGAGTGTGTGTGTGTGGGCGAGAGAGAGAGTGTGTGTGAGACACAGATTCTCTGTGAGAGTGAGTGTATGAGACCAAGCGAGTGTGTGAGTGACTGTGTGGCACATAGAGAGTGAATGTGATACAGTGTGAGACAGAGTGTGTAAGAGTGAGAGTCAGAAAGACATTGTATATGAGAGAGAGAGAGTGTGAGCCTTGCCCTCCCAATCCATTCCCATCTGTCCCCTGCCCCCTCCATTCATCCTTTTCCAGCAATTCCCCTCTCTCCCTGAGCCCTGCCCTCCCAATCCATGCCCATCCATGCTCCTCTGTCACCTGTCCCCTCCATTCATCCCTATCCAGCAATTCCCCTCTCTCCCTGAGGCCTGCCCTGCAATCCATATCCATCCATGCCCATCTGTCCCCTCCATTCATCCCTATCCAGCAATTCCCCTCTCTCCCTGAGCCCTGCCCTCCCAATCCATGCCCATCCATGCTCCTCTGTCCCCTGCCCCCTCCATTCATCCCTTTCCAGCAATTCCCCTCTCTCCCTGAGCCCTGCCATCCCAATCCATGCCCATCCATGCTCCTCTGTCCCCTGCCCCCTCCATTCATCCCTTTCCAGCAATTCCTCTCTCTCCCTGAGCCCTGCCATCCCAATCCATGCCCATCCATGCTCCTCTGTCCCCTGCCCCCTCCATTCATCCCTTTCCAGCAATTCCCCTCTCTCCCTGAGCCCTGCCCTGCAATCCATATCCATCCATGCCCATCTGTCCCCTCCATTCATCCCGATCCAGCAATTCCCCTCTCTCCCTGAGCCCTGCCCTCCCAATCCATTCCCATCCATGCTTCTCTGTCCCCTGCCCTCTCCATTCATCCTTTTCCAGCAATTCCCCTCTCTCCCTTCCATGACCCCCCCTCGCATCCATGCTCCTCTCTCTCCCATGTTCCAGCCTGGCCCGCCCTCTTCTTCCCCCCCCTTCGCATCCATGCCCCCCCTTCGCATCCATGCTGTCGTTTCTCCCCTGCCCTCCGCTCCCATTGTTCAACTTTACTGCCCACCCTCTTCTCTCTCCCCAACATCCCTTTTTTTTTCTTTTTAAATTTACCTCGGTGGCGTCAAGGATGACGTCAGAAGTAGGCGGAACACAGCGAAGGGAAGACTAGAGACGTCAGGAGCGCCACCTCCTTCCCTGACGCTGCGCTTTGTTTGTTTTTTTTTTCCGCCCTCGACGTCATGACGTTTGACGCGAGGGCGGGGCAGAGATGGCTGGCAGCCTGGCTGGCTTCACACCATGAATCCACGAACCCTACAGGGAGTGTTTGAGTGGCTTCAGAACGTTGTCTTCAGAACGTTTACGGTGCATTTTATTATATTAGATTTTCTATACAGAGAAGGTGACGAAAATGATAAAGGGGATGGGATGACTTCTCTTTATCAATAAAGAATGACAATTTGGATAGAGCTGCTCATAGATTTGGCTGCTTTGTTTTGGGTGAACTGGGATGACGACTGTGCTGAGGAGAGGGAAAGGGAGTCTAACCTAATTGGTTTCAGCTTTTTGACGTCATTGTGTTCCTGAGGGGAGGGAGAAGGAGGGCTGTGGTGTTGCTGCATAGGAGAGATGAATAGGGGTCTTGCAAGGAGTTAGAGGGAGAGAGAACTGCACCACGGTCTCAATCAGTGATGGCTGTATACAAACATCTATATACAAGAAACCCACAGACAGATGTAGCTACCTCCACAACTCCAGCTTCCATCCTTCACATACAAAAAGATCCATCATTTACAGCCAAGCCACAAGATACCACCGTATCTGCTCTGACCCAGGGGACAGAGACAGACACCTTAAAAGCCTGACTGCATCCTTCAAACAGGGTACAACCCCAAAATAATCTCCAAGAATATTGCCTCCTCCCTCAAAACACCCAAGGAGAATCTGCTACAGTACAAGGAGAAAAAATCCACAGACAGAATCCCCCTTGTAGTGACATACAATCCAGAGCTGGAAAAACTGAGGAAAATCATAAGAGATCTACAACCTATACTCCAGGAGGATGAATTACTGAAAGAGATATTCCCATCCCCACCAGTACTGGCCTTCCGACAGCCACCCAACTTAAAACACAAGCTAATCAGAAGTAAACTTCCATCACAGACTGAAAAGGAACAGAAGTGAAACAGGCTAAGTGAATCAGAAGACAAAAGGCAAATTGGTTCCAAAGCAATGCAACTTTATTGCTAGCAATGAACAGCACTGAGTTTTCTCAGGATACTGTGTGTCACAAATCATCTGACACTTACATTTATACTTCCCTGCTGGGCCTGCGCATTAGGCCCCTTATTCATCACAGTGGACATGCGCAGTAAACATTTGTAGTTCTTACAGTACACATCTGTAGTTCACAGTACATACACACGTCATAATACTGAAATGATACTGGCAAGGGAAACGAAACTTAGCATCTTCTTCTACACACACACAATGCTCCTTTCTAGCACAGGAGATAAGGTTCGTTAGGCTCAGAGATGCAGGGTGGGGGTGTCAACACCCTCCAAGGCCATCTATTCATGTGACGCCTACGTGCAAGCTGGTCTTTATGTGCAAGCCTTGCTACTACTGTTACAAGCTATATATCTAATGCACCTGCATTCTGTCTTACACTAATAGGCAGCAAGCCAGCGCAAACAGACAAGTTGTAGTTAAGGCACAGTACAAAAGAACTTAAATGTCCAGTACATTCATGAAATATGCCCAAAAAGGCGGAAGCAGAGGTAGTATGCACAAGTAAAGTCCATTAGTATACACAGAGCTTGAGGTTGTTCTGTTGGGACAGTAGTATCCCGCGTTCCACTCCTACAATTCCCCCCTTTTGATACTTGAACATCCATTCTGGTGGAGAGTATCATCTCCAGAAGCCTGAAATGGAAGAGAGAGACAAGAAGCATTAGCAGGGAGGCAAAAGGGAGCCCTAGGCCCTTGCGCAGCCGCTGGTTGCTTCGCCGGGGTTGAGACGGAGGGTCCCTAGTGGAATCCCCCCCCTTTGTAGCTGGGCTTGTGCTGTCACAAGGGCATTGGCCCGTGAATTGCCTCAGGAGAACAAAATTCTGCTTCATCCACAAAATTCTGCTTCATCCACATCGGATTGGGGAATGGGGAAATACATCTGGAGAGCCATGAGTTGGGCGGCTGCTCGGCGGTCAGCGATGCTTTCCATGGTGGAGTGGAGACACCTGAAAACAAAGGGGAGAGACAAAGGTATTAATAGGCAGGACAACAAAAACAGGCCACCCATAACGAGGAGGCTCTTGAGACTCCCAGAGGTCGGTAGCCAGTTGGTTAAAGAGGATGTCCAATCCCAGGCGCTGTTCCAGGTTTGGACGGGGACGTGAGCCAATTTCACCATCCGGTCAGTAATCTCTCTGATGACGTGACTCTGGTCATCAATTTGTAGGCAGCAGTTGCTGAGATTAAATTTGCCGCACACCCCACCCTCCTGGGCCAAGAGATAGTCAAGAGCCAGGCGATTCTGGTAAACTGCGGTAATCAACTTGGTGTTTTGGCGTGCCAGGATGTTAAGGGCAAAGGCCGAGTCGTTAGTGAGTATTTTGAGCACTGCCTGCAGACGGATAATGCGATTCAGCATGTAGATAGGAGTACGATACCCATATGTGCCATCTTCAGCCCATGTGGCCGGTCCATAGTAATGAATGATACGTTCTGGTGGCCACTCGTTGTCCTTCCAGTCTCCTATCTGGACCTTGGGCTTGGAGTCTCGAGGGGACCGTTTACGTCTGCCCATGTTTCCAGGCCCCTGCTCCATATAGAGGGGTATACCTAACGTCTCGCCTACGCGCAGGGGCAGGAGGAAGAAACTAGGACGGACGGTGCCCAAGAGACAGGTACCGTACCAACGGGCTGGGAGCTGCTCATAGGCCCTGCGACCACAAATGTAGTAATAGCCCTCCGGGGCTATCCATTTAAGGGAGGTGTTTCCCCTGTATGTCCAGGTTGTATTCAGTGTGGGTTCGGTCCAAATGGGCACCGGGGTGGGCAGGTTGTCCGTTTGCCACCAAGTGGTTTGGCTCCCATTAAACTGGAGGACCCCCGTGCAAGCGGAATCTCCCACTGGGACGGAGTAGCGCTTCGAGGGAGCCCGGCTAGCGCAGAGGGTACCTATGATGTTGGTCCTCAAGGCCCATTCATACGGCCTCGGCCGCCGGGGAAAGGTAATGTTGGTAGTGTTGAGGGCATCCCACATGTGCTGGTGAATCTCCTTCGCTTCCCAGGGCCATTGTTCACCCATGTCGGTGCCTCCGCAAACGAAACAATTGGCAATTCCTAGGGAGAGGGCAATGTTTTCGGCCAGGTTGAGGAACATGTTCCGAGCTTCGGGAGAAATGGGGAACTTAGTCGCTGCCTCCTCAGCGCGAGCAATTTCGTCGAATATGTCCTGGTACCCAACAACCGTGGTCTGATAGTGAGTGGGTGCCTTCTCCTCAAGGCTCTGGCTGATGGTGATGAAGGTTATAGGGTCCGTTCCGGCCCCGTCGATGCCAAAACCCCAAGTTTGTCTCCAGGGGGTCTCAGGTCCCCTCAGTGGCCATTCAAGGAGCACGGTGTTGTCGGAGCCCCTGCGAATTTCACCTAGCCCGGGACATCCGGGGTATCCGCCTCCTGTGTAGGCACACACTCGTTCCCATCCCGAGGTCCGGGTGTCTGCTGCACAAGGTAGCCAAGACCAAGGAGATCCATATCTTCCATCTAAAGTGAGGGGGCAAACATACTTGTGATCATTTGCGTAGGCCTTGCGCCAAGCTAAACTTCCGCACTTTTGGGACCAGGGGTGTCTGTCTATAGCAACACAAATGTCAAAGGTAAGGGTGGCCACAGTTTGAGTACCACCTGCAATAATGCGGGTGGAATTTACGTAATACAGGATGCCATCCCCCTGGACTCCCATAGACCCAACGTACTGGGGGAGCCCCACACTGAGGGTGACATTTTAGTATCGTGGCTTGACTGGGCTGTGGCAGATAGTGAGATTGCTCTGGAGGCACCTGTGAAACTGTTGGAGTCCAGTCGGGGTCGTAATGGCACAAACCGGAAGGGGCCGGCAGTCGCCTTCCGGAGGCTGTGACTGATGGATGAGGGTGGTGACCAGGTGATATCCCCCCTCTATGCGATGACGTACCAAGCGCAAACACTTAGTACAGTTCTGACTCAGGGTGATAGGCTGGTTCGAGGATGGGCAGAGGAGGATTATGAGGCTTAGAATGACGGCTCCAATAAACAGGGAGCCAAAGACGCAGTGGGTCCAAGAGCTGAGCTTCTGTTGCTGGGTAGGCATGGATCTGGTTCACTTCCTCGTTAGGGTCAGCCGTAGTGGAGCATCAGGATGTTGACGGGCAGTCCAAACTTTAGGTGTGCCGCCGGTAGGTGCAGCGGGTTTCAGCCTGGTCCAATGTATCCACACGGGACTTCCTGCAATTTTAACAGCGGTTGGGGTAGTTAGGAGAACAAGGGAGGGCCCTTTCCACTTGGGCTTTAGACAGTCAGATTCATCCCACTCCTTTACCCAGACTTCATCCCCCACCCTAAACTGGTGTGTAGGACTAGTAAGGACCAGGGGACCTACACTCTCAGTGTACTGTTGGATGTCCTGCACTACCTCGCGTAGGGCCTTCATCTGTTTTACTAAGGAGCTCTCACCCTGTATCTGCAAGGAGTCGGGAAAGGAGGGTAGTGGTGGTGCCTAGCGTACATCATCTCGTAAGGAGTAAGGCCTGTAGCCTTGGGGGTGCACCTGAGATGCAGCAAGGCCAGTGGGAGCAGGTCGGGCCATTTGGCTTTGGCTTCTTGGCATAGCTTAGCTAGCTGGTTCTTCAGGGATCGGTTAGCTCTCTCCACTATTCCACTGCTCTGGGGTCTCCACGCACAATGTAACTTCCAATCGAGGCCCAGCCTTGTACTGAGTTGTTGTGTTACTTCGCTGGCGAATGCAGGACCGTTGTCAGAGTTTATCTGTCTGGGAAGGCCGTATCTTGGCAGGAGGTGATGGATCAATAAGGACGTGACCTCCTTCGCCATTTCCGTTCTGGTGGGCTGGGCCTCAATCCATCCGGTGTAGGTACACACGGCGACGAGGATGGCTTTGTAGCCCCTGGCTGGGGGCATATGCGTAAAGTCAATCTGGCAGACGTGGAACGGACTAGTGCCTCGGAGAACATGTCCTGGCGTAGGACCGGGCCCCGTCCTCGGGTTATTCCGGGCACAAGTTGCGCATTGGCTAGAGGCATTTTTGGTCCAGAGTGACAATTTATTGATGTAGTAGGTCTTCTCGAGCAGGCGCCCCAGAGCGTCCTTGCCCAGATGGGTGCGATTGTGGGCCTCCCTGGCCACCGTCCAGGCCAAGGCTTCGGGTATCCATATGCGCCCATCCTGTAGTACCCACCAGCCATTGCGTGACTCCAGGCCCTCTTGCCGGGCCCACTCCATCTCTTGTGGGGCATAGGTGGGGGTCTCTGTGGGGAGGTGAACGACTAGTACAGGGTCAGAAGAATGAGAAAGGTAAGGGAGTCGACTCGCCCTTTTTGCAGCGTCATCTGCCCGCTGATTTCCCCGGGCGATAGGGTCCGTCCGTCCTGTGTGGGCCCTACAATGCATCACAGCTACTTTCTTCGGTTTCCATACTGACTCGAGTAATTGGCAGATCTCAGTGGCATTTGCAAGTCCCTTCCCCTCAGCTGTCAAAAATCCCCTCTCCTTATACAAGGCCCCATGCACCTGGAGGGTGAGGAAAGCGTATTTGGAGTCAGTGTAGATGTTAACAACTTTTCCTTCAGCCCACAGGAGGGCTCTGGTGAGGGCGATCAGCTCCGCTTTCTGAGCCGACGTTCCGGATGGCAGAGCCATAGCCTCGATCACATGGTCCTCAGACACGACAGCATAACCAGCTCTTCGAATTCCTTCTATCACCTGGCTGCTTCCATCGGTGAACAGGGTGATGCCCCCTTGCCAGGGTTGGTCCTTGAGGTCAGGTCTGCTAGAATGCACAGTGGCCATTACCTCCTCACAGTCATAAGTACATACAGTAAGTACATAAGTAGTGCCATACTGGGAAAGACCAAAGGTCCATCTAGCCCAGCATCCTGTCACCGACAGTGGCCAATCCAGGTCAAGGGCACCTGGCACGCTCCCCAAACGTAAAAACATTCCAGACAAGTTATACCTAAAAATGCGGAATTTTTCCAAGTCCATTTAATAGCGGTCTATGGACTTGTCCTTTAGGAATCTATCTAACTCCTTTTTAAACTCCGTCAAGCTAACCGCCCGTACCACGTTCTCCGGCAACGAATTCCAGAGTCTAATTACACGTTGGGTGAAGAAAAATTTTCTCCGATTCGTTTTAAATTTACCACACTGTAGCTTCAACTCATGCCCTCTAGTCCTAGTATTTTTGGATAGTGTGAACAGTCGCTTCACATCCACCCGATCCATTCCACTCATTATTTTATACACTTCTATCATATCTCCCCTCAGCCGTCTCTTCTCCAAGCTGAAAAGCCCTAGCCTTCTCAGCCTCTCTTCATAGGAAAGTCGTCCCATCCCCACTATCATTTTCGTCGCCCTTCGCTGTACCTTTTCCAATTCTACTATATCTTTTTTGAGATACGGAGACCAGTACTGAACACAATACTCCAGGTGCGGTCGCACCATGGAGCGATACAACGGCATTATAACATCCGCACACCTGGACTCCATACCCTTCCTAATAACACCCAACATTCTATTCGCTTTCCTAGCCGCAGCAGCACACTGAGCAGAAGGTTTCAGCGTATCATCGACGACGACACCCAGATCCCTTTCTTGATCCGTAACTCCTAACGCGGAACCTTGCAAGACGTAGCTATAATTCGGGTTCCTCTTACCCACATGCATCACTTTGCACTTGTCAACATTGAACTTCATCTGCCACTTGCACGCCCATTCTCCCAGTCTCGCAAGGTCCTCCTGTAATCGTTCACATTCCTCCTGCGACTTGACGACCCTGAATAATTTTGTGTCATCGGCGAATTTAATTACCTCACTAGTTATTCCCATCTCTAGGTCATTTATAAATACATTAAAAAGCAACGGACCCAGCACAGACCCCTGCGGGACCCCACTAACTACCCTCCTCCACTGAGAATACTGGCCACGCAATCCTACTCTCTGCTTCCTATCTTTCAACCAGTTCTTAATCCATAATAATACCCTACCTCCGATTCCATGACTCTGCAATTTCTTCAGGAGTCTTTCGTGCGGCACTTTGTCAAACGCCTTCTGAAAATCCAGATATACAATATCAACCGGCTCCCCATTGTCCACATGTTTGCTTACCCCCTCAAAAAAATGCATTAGATTGGTGAGGCAAGACTTCCCTTCACTAAATCCGTGCTGACTTTGTCTCATCAGTCCATGTTTTTGTATATGCTCTGCAATTTTATTCTTAATAATAGCCTCCACCATCTTGCCCGGCACCGACGTCAGACTCACCGGTCTATAATTTCCCGGATCTCCTCTGGAACCCTTCTTAAAAATCGGAGTAACATTGGCTACCCTCCAGTCTTCCGGTACTACACTCGATTTTAGGGACAGATTGCATATTTCTAACAGTAGCTCCGCAAGTTCATTTTTTAGTTCTATTAATACTCTGGGATGAATACCATCAGGTCCCGGTGATTTACTACTCTTCAGCTTGCTGAACTGACCCATTACATCCTCCAAGGTTACAGAGAATTTGTTTAGTTTCTCCGACTCCCCCGCTTCAAATATTCTTTCCGGCACCGGTGTCCCCCCCAAATCCTCCTCGGTGAAGTCGTGGAATGGTGATTCAGGGGCTGGAAGGAGGGTAGCGGGATTAAGGTTGGTTGTGTCCAGGATCCGCACCTCCGGATTTTCGCACAGGAGGGCTTGGTATTTAACCAATCGGGAGTTGGTCATCCATCTGGGTCCGTGGCTCTCGAGCAGGCCGCGGATGGTGTGGGGGGTAGTCACAAAGAGTGTTTGGCCAAACGTGAGTTTATTGGCCTCGTGTATCAGTAGACAGGCCGCTGCAATGCTCCGGAGACACCCCGGCCATCCTCGTGCCACGTTGTCCATGCCCTTAGAGAGATAAGCGACAGGGCGTTGCCAGGTGCCGACCAGTTGGGTAAGGACTCCAAGTGCCAATCCCTTCTTTTCGTCGATGAACAAGTGGAACGGCTTGGTCACATCCGGCAGTCCGAGCGCTGGTGGGGCCACAAGGGCCTCCTTGAGGTCCTGAAGGGCTTTCAGTTCATGCTTCTCCCACTGGAGATTTTGGCCCTCGAGTTCAGGTCCTTTCAATTTGGCATACAAGTCTTGGGTCAGGACAGCGAAGTTAATGATCCAGATCCGTCAGTACCCAGCTGCTCCTAGTAATGCCCGCAATTCCTTCTTACTTGCAGGAGTGGGTTGATTGCGAATGGCTTGGGTTCGGGGGGTACCGAGCCTTCGGGTTCCCTCACGGAGGCGAAAACCCAGGTACTCGACTTCGATCTCACATATCTGGGCCTTCTTCCGGCTGGCTCGGTACCCCTGGGCTTCCAGGGTTTTCAGGAGGTAAAGGGTAGCCTCTGCGCAGTCCGTGTACGTTTCATGGGCTACCAACAGGTCGTCCACGTATTGAACGACCGGCCCATACTCGTCCTGATACATCTTCAAGTCCTGGGCAAGTTGATCACCAAAAAGGGTAGGCGAGTTCTTGAATCCCTGGGGAAGCCGGGTCCATGTAAATTGCTGCTTACTTCCAGTCTGTAGGTCCTCCCACGTGAAGGCAAACAACTTCTGGCTGTCGACAGCAAGAGGGATGGAGAAGAAGGCGTCTTTCAGATCAATGACGCTATACCACTTGGTCTGGGCTGGCACTTGGGCTAGGATGGAGTAGGGGTTCGGTACAAGGGCAACTATGTCGGCTACCTGGTTGTTGACTTTCCTCAGGTCCTGGACAGGTCTGTACTCTGATGTTCCTGGCTTCTTAACGGGCAGCAGTGGGGTGTTCCACGCAGATCTGATCGGTTTGAGGACCCCTTGTTGAAGGAGTTTCTGTAGATGAGTTTGCATACTATGCCGGGCTGCATAAGGGATGTGGTATTGCCCTTGGTTGACGACTTGAGCATTTGGTTTAAGTTCAATCCAGATGGGGATAGCGTTAACGGCCAGTCCGCCGGGGTTCACCTCTGCCCATACGTTGGGCACCCCAGCCATTAGGGCTCTCCTCTGTTGTGCGAAAGGGGTGTCCTGGCCGTAACAGCAGTCGTTGGAGCCTGCAATTAGGGGGGCGTGTAGTCTCCATTCTTCCCGCACAGGGCAGATAAGCGTCACTGGTCGGTCTTCAAAATGAGCTTCTACTTCACCCGTGGTCTTAAACTTCAAGGTGGCCTGGAGTTTGCACAGTAGGTCTCGGCCGATCAGGGGGACTGGGCATCCGGGGATATGTATGAACTGGTGAGACACCATCGTCCCTCCGATCTGGACTTGGCGTTCCTTGAGGAGGGGAGCAGTGAGTGACTTCCCGGAGGCACCCACAATCGGTATGGTTTCTTTCGTGGCCGGGGCTATGGCAGTGGTGATAACAGATCGCTGGGCCCCAGTGTCTAGTAAGGCCTTCATTAATTGCGTCCCCACCCGGATCTCCACCAGAGGGTCAGTGGGGACTCTGCCCTCCCGGTCCCTTCATGCAGTATGGTCCCGGGTGGCGTCAAGGGCCATCTGCCATTCCTGTTGCTCGTCACGTCCCCGGCCGCGGCCCCGTCCCCGTCTGGAGCCTCTTGGGCGGTCGTCGTTCTCCTCCTCTCTCTTCTGGTCTCGTGGCTTCTCCGGGCAGTCAGCCCACCAGTGCCCTTCTTCTCGGCAGTTTGCGCACTGGTTGCGTCCTATGGGGGACCGTGTTCCTCTTCCCCTCCGGCCCCTGGGTCTGCCCCGCGGTCTACACCCCAGGCGTTCTTCCAGTACTGTGGCCAACACATCTGCCTTCTCCCGCATCCGTCTGGTTGACTCCTTCCGGGCTTCAGTCTTCTCTTCTTGGTCGCGGTATCCGAATACGCGATCAGCTATAGCTTTCAGTTGGCTGATACTCATCCCTTCAAACCCTTCAGTTCTCTGGAGCTTTCTTCGTATATCCGGTGCTGACTGACTGACAAAACTCATGACCACTGTAGGGAGGTTCTTGGGATCTTCGGGGTTTATTGGACTATGTCTTCTAAATGCTTCCATAAGTCGTTCAAGGAAATCCCCTGGACTTTCGTCCTTCTGTTGGACTACATTGTGGATTTTTCCCATATTGGTAATCTTCTGTTTTCCCTTTTTAAGGGCCGCCAGGTACGCCTGCTGATACCGGCGGATGACGGCTTGACCCTCAGCGGTTCGATAGTCCCACGCAGGGGCAGCAGTGGGTGCTTCCGCCTCTGTTCTGTAAGTTGGCATGGCCCGGGTTCGCGTCCCGGACAGCTTGCTCCATATTCTGTTGTAAGAGGCGGCGTTCTTCAGTGGTCAGAACGTGGGCGCTCAATTGCCTAAGGTCACCCCATGTCGGATTATAACTGTATATGATGCCTTCCACCAATTCTATCAGCTGTTCAGGTTTCTGGTCGTACGAAGGCCCATGTAACTTCCAGTTATACAAGTCGGCACTGGAGAAGGGAACGTGGCTGTAGACGGTCGACTCGATGGGCTGGCCCCCTTCTGCTGCCGGGTTAGGGGTATAGGTGGTAGATTGTCGGACCGGGTATAGGTCAGTAATTCCCGCCCTGCGGCTGGAGGGGAGGGTGTTTCGCGGACTCGATTGGGGAAACCGAGTAATTTTCTTCACGACCCTTTGGCTCTTCCTTGAGGTTGCGGGGCCTGTTGACTCGGGCGAGCCTGGTCAGGAATTGTCTTCGGCGTCCGACTCTGACTCGGCCTCGGCGTTATTCTGGCCCTCCGCCATGCCCGCGAGGTCGGGGTATATGGGGGCGTAGGGAGGGGGCGCAATATCATCTTCGTAAGCCTCCGTCGTAGCAAGTATCGGGGCCTTCGGGGGCACCTTTCCGGGCAAATCCTGAACTTTTCCTCGGGTTTCCTTCAGGGGTCTCATTCTGGGAAGTGTGTTGGTAGCACGGGGCGTGGTCTCTGTCTTAGCAATAGTAGCACGGGGCGTGGTCTCTGTGGCTTCGATGCTAGGGGCAGTCGGCCTTATGGGGGCGGTCCCTGCGGCCTTCGGAACGGCAACGGTTGCCGGGGTTTGGAGAGTGAAGGCATGGGTCTGCAGGGCTTTCAGGGCTTTAAGTTTAGTTTTCCGCCCCTTTCTCTGGTTTACCACCATGAGGGCGGCCTTTTCTACCTTATGTTGGGCCCAGTCCGGCGGGTTCCGGACTACATTCAACCACGCTTCTATATACGGTATGTCCTCGGGACAGCCTGGGTTTCCCTCAACTATAACGATATCCATAACTGCCGCCACCTTCTCATACTCAAATGACCCTTCCGGAGGCCATTCAGCAATCCCCAGCCCAGGCCACATAAATTGACATCGCTGTATCATCCCGGCCCTACTACATTTATCTCGGTCGAACACTTCGCTAAAGTGTTCCGTCATTAAGTCTAGAGGTGTGGATCCACCCCCGCCCATCCTAACCTGAGTGCCAAAGGATAGAAGACAAACAAAGGGGGAAAAGGATGGTAGAGGAGTAAGGGGTCTCATTCCACCGGATACAGAAGGGTCAACACTCGGCCTGACCGGAACGCGGTCGCCCGGTCCGGAAATGCAAGCCCACGCACACACTTTCATACGCCACAAGAAACCCTCCCGTTCGGTTCCTTCGCCAGAGCCTAGTGAGTTTCGGGACCTGGTCCGTATTAGTCACTGGCTAAAAGAGGGTGATCATGCCTCTTCTTCGGTCCTTACTGGGCCGGTCACTACGTTGAGTATACTCGCCTGTCCGTCGTCGTCGTTGCAGGCCGCGCCGTCGTTGCGCTTCTCACCGGAGTCGGAAATGTGCCTTGCCGGAACCACGCAGCCCCCTTTCCAGTCAGCCGGAATTGATCGGCCCTCCTCCGGGAGATGGACGCTGAAATCAGCGGTGGCCACTCACCACCTTCTCGGGAGGGGATCGATGACCCGACCCGACTGCAATGGGGGAGGGGAAAGAATATAATCCGATTTTCCCTTTTGTAAATCACTCCTGGCTGGCTCGCCAATGAAACAGGCTAAGTGAATCAGAAGACAAAAGGCAAATTGGTTCCAAAGCAATGCAACTTTATTGCTAGCAATGAACAGCACTGAGTTTTCTCAGGATACTGTGTGTCACAAATCATCTGACACTTACATTTATACTTCCCTGCTGGGCCTGCGCATTAGGCCCCTTATACATCACAGTGGACATGCGCAGTAAACATTTGTAGTTCTTACAGTACACATCTGTAGTTCACAGTACATACACACGTCATAATACTGAAATGATACTGGCAAGGGAAACGAAACTTAGCATCTTCTTCTACACACACACAATGCTCCTTTCTAGCACAGGAGATAAGGTTCGTTAGGCTCAGAGATGCAGGGTGGGGGTGTCAACACCCTCCAAGGCCATCTATTCATGTGACGCCTACGTGCAAGCTGGTCTTTATGTGCAAGCCTTGCTACTACTGTTACAAGCTGTATATCTAATGCACCTGCATTCTGTCTTACACTAATAGGCAGCAAGCCAGCGCAAACTGACAAGTTGTAGTTAAGGCACAGTACAAGAGAACTTAAATGTCCAGTACATTCATGAAATATGCCCAAAAAGGCGGAAGCAGAGGTAGTATGCACAAGTAAAGTCCATTAGTATACACACAGCTTGAGGTTGTTCTGTTGGTACAGTAGTATCCAGCGTTCCACTCCTACAGAAGGGCACACTTCCCTGTAATTTATCCAGTTGCAAACTATGCCAAAATATTTCACAGGACCCCTCAGTCATCCACAATGGAAAGATATTCAACATAAAGGAATCTTTCATTTGCTCATCTTCCAATGTGGTATATATCATTCAGTGTAAAAAATGTAACGAAGGATGCTATATTGGAGAAACAGGCCAGATGCTTAAGACAAGATTCAATTTACATAGACATCATATGAACAATACTGGTGCCAGTAGGGTTCCCACGCCTGTTGGTCAGCATTTTACAGGACCAGGACACTGTACCAGTGACTTCACAGTGAGAATCCTGAAAGGTAACTTTAAAACCATACAAGAACGTAAGACCTTTGAAGTCAGAATGATTGAATATTTTAACACCCAACAGAAAGGACTTAACAAGGATCTGGGGTTCCTAGCCCATTATAAACCATAAAGCTGTATGTCTCTGTTGATCACCCTCCCCTCACCTATCCACACCCACCCTGTTAGAATATCAATGATATGCTTTGATGTCCCCATGCATACTTCCTACCCACCCCCATCCTCCCACCCTGTCAGACTGTCATAGTAATGCTTGAATGTTTTCACTTATATACACTGTCAGCTAGCACATTTGCTTATTTCCGATCTGAGGAAGAAGGGCAACCTTCGAAAGCTAATCAAGAAATGTATTAAGTTATGTCCAATAAAAAAGGTATCATCTTATTTTCTTTTCCATGTTTTATTTTGTTTGATTTCTATTGATAACCTTAAGAGTGGACTAACACGGCTACCACACTCCACTTCCTTTGTTCAATGCACAGACTTCCTGTTTCAGAAGCAAGTGCTAAAGAAGCTGATCACTGGCTTCCAGAGAAACCCATCCCTGCAGCCCAGGAGACATTCACAGAGGAGCTGGAGAAGGGCAGGAGGATGGAGCAGGTAGGAGACTGGCAGGAGGTGGGCAGCAGGGGATGCAGTGCCAGGCAATGCCACACACACAGAAGTAGAAATGACTACATCTCTCAGAGTGGACTGGGTCTGTCCCTCATAGTAATGCATCCTAGGAAGGACTACAGCTCCCAGAGTGCACTGTGACACTCTCACACAGTAATCCCTCCTAGGAAGGACTACAGCTCCCAGAGTGCACTATGACCTTCTAGGAAGGACTACAGCTCCCAGACTGCACTGTGACACTCTCACACAGTAATCCCTCCTAGGAAGGACTACATCTCTCAGAGTGCACTGGGTCTGTCCCACATAGTAATGCATCCTAGGAAGGACTACAACTCCCAGAATGCACTATGACCCTTCTAGGAAGGACTACAGCTCCCAGACTGCACTGTGACACTCTCACACAGTAATCCCTCCTAGGAAGGACTACAGCTCCCAGAGTGCACTATGACCTTCTAGGAAGGACTACAGCTCCCAGACTGCACTGTGACACTCTCACACAGTAATCCCTCCTAGGAAGGACTACATCTCTCAGAGTGCACTGGGTCTGTCCCACATAGTAATGCATCCTAGGAAGGACTACAACTCCCAGAATGCACTATGACAGTCTTGCACAGCAAGCCCATCTAGGAAGGACTACAGCTCCCAGAGTGCAGTGTGACACCCCCACACATTAAACCCTTGTAGGATGGACCATCTCTCAGAGTGCACTGGGTCCCACATAGTAATGCATCCTAGGAAGGACTACAACTCCCAGAATGCACTATGACACTCTTGCACAGCAAGCCTATCTAGGAAGGACTACAGCTCCCAGAGTGCAGTGTAACACTCCCACACAGTAATCCCTCCTAGGAAGGACTACAGCTCCCAGAGTGCACTGTAACACTCCTACACAGTAATCCCTCCTAGGAAGGACTACAGCTCCCAGAGTGCACTCTGACCCTCCCACACAGTAATCCCTCCTAGGAAGGACTACAGCTCCCAGAGTGCAGTGTAACACTCCCACACAGTAATCCCTCCTAGGAAGGACTACAGCTCCCAGAGTGCACTGTAACACTCCTACACAGTAATCCCTCCTAGGAAGGACTACAGCTCCCAGAGTGCACTCTGACCCTCCCACACAGTAATCCCTCCTAGCAAGGACTACAGCTCCCAGAGTGCACTCTGACCCTCCCACACAGTAATGTCTTCTAGGAAGGACTACAGCTCCCAGAGTGCACTCTGACCCTCCCACACATTAAACCCTTGTAGGATGGACTACATCTCTCAGAGTGCACTGGGTCCCACATAGTAATGCATCCTAGGAAGGACTACAACTCCCAGAATGCACTTGACACTCTTGCACAGCAAGCCTATCTAGGAAGGACTACAGCTCCCAGAATGCACTATGACACTCTTGCACAGCAAGCCTATCTAGGAAGGACTACAGTGCAGTGTGACACCCCCCACACATTAAACCCTCGTAGGATGGACTACATCTCTCAGAGTGCACTTGGACTGTTCCACATAGTAATGCATCCTAGTAAGGACTACAGCTCCCAGAATGCACTATGACAGTCTTGTACAGTAAACCTTTCTAGAAAGAACTACAGCTCCCAGAGTGCAGTGTGACACCCCCACACATTAAACCCTTGTAGGATGGACTACATCTCTCAGAGTGCACTGGGTCCCACATAGTAATGCATCCAAGGAAGGACTACAATTCCCAGAATGCACTATGACACTCTTGCACAGCAAGCCTATCTAGGAAGGACTACAGCTCCCAGAGTGCAGTGTAACACTCCCACACAGTAATCCCTCCTAGGAAGGACTACAGCTCCCAGAGTGCGATGTGACATTCTTACGCAGTAATCCCTCCTAGGAAGGCCTACAGCTCCGAGAGTGCACTGTGACACTCCCACACAGTAATGCCATCTAGGAAGGACTACAGCTCCCAGAGTGCACTATGACCCTCCCACACAGTAATGCCATCTAGGAAGGACTACAGCTCCCAGAGTGCAGTGTGACACCCCCACACAGTAATGCCATCCTAGGAAGGACTACAACTCCCAGAATGCACTATGACACTCTTGCACAGCAAGCCTATCTAGGAAGGACTACAGCTCCCAGAGTGCAGTGTAACACTCCCACACAGTAATCCCTCCTAGGAAGGACTACAGCTCCCAGAGTGCACCCTCTGCGGAATGACTACATCTCTCAGAGTGCACTGGGTCTGTCCCACATAGTAATGCATCCTAGGAAGGACTACAACTCCCAGAATGCACTTGACACTCTTGCACAGCAAGCCTTTCCAGGAAGGACTACAGTTCCCAGAGTGCGATGTGACATTCTTACACAGTTATCTCTCCTAGGAAGGACTACAGCTCCCAGAGTGCGATGTGACACACCCACTCTGTCCTACACAAACTGAGTTTTCTTCTTCTGCCAGTCAGGGGTGAAAATGTGCAGCCCAGTTCACTAGCCTCTTCTGACTCCTCCTTGATCCTGTAAATGAATCATGAAATAACACAACATTAGCCCAGCCCCAGTCTCATTTGCAAACCCTTCACAGGGCTGGAGGGAGGTGTCTCAGTCTCGCTTCCTTTGTTCAATGCACAGACTTCCTGTTTCAGAAGCAAGTGCTAAAGAAGCTGATCACTGGCTTCCAGAGAAACCCATCCCTGCAGCCCAGGAGACATTCACAGAGGAGCCTGGACTGGAGCTGGAGAAGAGCAGGAGGATGGAGCAGGTAGGAGACTGGCAGGAGGTGGGCAGCAGGGGATGCAGTGCCAGGCAATGCCACTCACACACAAGTGAGCCTGGCACTGCACAATCCATTCCTGGGGCTCTTTATTCTCTGCAGCTTTTCTTCCTGATTCCCGCTTTATTTAATATGTAAAGTGCTTTGATTGTAGCCACAGAAAGGTCGTATATGAAATCTTGTCCCCTTCCCTTTTATGCAGTTTGTTTTCTTGTGGAACAGAAATGAATCGCTTGTTTATTCTTTCCCAAAATGCAAGGACTATGGGGCATCGCTGTGTTTTACTGTTTTGGGATCTTGCCAGCAGTGGCATACCTAGGGTAGTTGACACCCGGGGCTGGTCATTTTTAACAAGACTACATGTGTTACACCTTTTGTTGTCTATATTATTGAATGCCCTTGTCATCTGTACTATGTAGGGCGCACTACTAAGACATATGAAGGTGAGGCTAACAGAACATAAAAGCAGATTAACCAGAAAAACCATGACAGCTCCATTGGTAGCAATTTACGTTGGTTCATCATCGATCACGTCCCTATCTCAATGAAAAGAATGGATCGGGCTTCTGCATTGGCTAGACGCGAGCAGTGGTGGATTTTTACTTTACAGACAGTGAATCCTCAGGGTCTTAATGAAAACGTGGAATGGAACACCATAATTTGACCCAGAATGGTTTGCAGAGATGTGGTGTCCAAGCATTTCTTTTGTATAAAGTTAGTTGCTTTCATGACGTCACTTCCGACCTTACCTGGAAGCGGATGCCTTATAAGCCACAGGGGAGAAGCAGGCATTAAGTCTTGCTGTGTTTTGTTGATTGTTTGAGGAAGAAAAGAATCATACAGCCTTAACCCTTGTCCCTGAGGAAAGTAATTGAAACCCCGGAGTCGGGCATTGAGCCTGCCCTGAGTGGGAAAGCGCAGGGTACAAATGTAACAAAAATAAAAGATACTATTGGAGATTCTACATGGAATGTTGCTACTATTGAGATTCTACATGGAATGTTGCTACTACTGGAGATTCTACATGGAATGTTGCTACTATTGGAGAGATTCTACATGGAATGTTGCTACTACTGAGATTCTGTTGCTACTATTGGGGATTCTACATGGAATGTTGCTACTACTGGAGATTCTACATGGAATGTTGCTACTATTGGAGAATCTACATGGAATGTTGCTACTACTGAGATTCTGTTGCTACTATTTGAGATTCTACATGGAATGTTGCTACTGTTGGAGAGATTCTACATGGAATGTTGCTACTATTGGAGAGATTCTACATGGAATGTTGCTACTATTGAGATTCTACATGGAATGTTGCTACTACTGGAGATTCTACATGGAATGTTACTACTATTGGAGAGATTCTACATGGAATGTTGCTACTACTGAGATTCTGTTGCTACTATTTGAGATTCTACATGGAATGTTGCTACTGTTGGAGAGATTCTACATGGAATGTTGCTACTATTGGAGAGATTCTACATGGAATGTTGCTACTATTGAGATTCTACATGGAATGTTGCTACTACTGGAGATTCTACATGGAATGTTACTACTATTGGAGAGATTCTACATGGAATGTTGCTACTACTGAGATTCTGTTGCTACTATTGGAGATTCTACATGGAATGTTGCTACTATTGGAGATTCTACATGGAATGTTGCTACTATTGGAGATTCTACATGGAATGTTGCTACTATTGGAGATTCTATTGCTACTATTGGAGATTCTACATGGAATGTTGCTACTATTGGAGATTCTACATGGAATGTTACTACTATTGGAGAGATTCTACATGGAATGTTGCTACTATTGGAGATTCTACATGGAATGTTGCTACTATTGTAGATTCTACATGGAATGTTGGTATTCCACTAGCAACATTCCATGTAGAAGGCTGCGCAGGCTTCTGTTTCTGTGAGTCTGAGAGTCTGACGTCCTGCACGTATGTGCAGGACGTCAGACTCACAGAAGCAGAAGCCTGCGCGGCCACATTGGTGATCTGCAAGGGCCGACTTCTACATGGAATGTTGTTAGTGGAATAGCAACATTACATGTAGAATCTCAAATAGTAGCAACAGTGGAGGAGTGGCCTAGTGGTTAGGGTGGTGGACTTTGGTCCTGGGGAACTGAGTTCGATTCCCACTTCAGGCACAGGCAGCTCCTTGTGACTCTGGGCAAGTCACTTAACCCTCCATTGCCGCATTGAGCCTATCTCAATGAAAAGAATGCAATATATCGAGTCCCCTCCTCTTTCCAATTCTTGAAGGTCATAAGTACATAAGTAATGCCACACTGCGAAAAGGGTCCATCGAGCCCAGCATCCTGTCCACGACAGCGCCCAATCCAGGCCAAGGGCACCTGGCAAGCTTCCTTATCATCATACTGATCAATCCATAGACTGGAAAATTATTCCTGGAATTATGGATTTTTCCCAAGTCCATTTAGTAGCGGTTTATGGATTTGTCCTTTAGGAAACCGTCCAACCCCTTTTTAAACTCTGCTAAGCTAACCGCCTTCACCACTTTCTCCGGCAACGAATTCTAGAGTTTAATTATACGTTGGGTGAAGAAAAATTTTCTCCTATTTGTTTTAAATTTACGACACTGTAGTTTAATCGCATGTCCCCTAGTCCTAGTATTTTTGGAAAGCGTGAACAGACGCTTCATATCCACCTGTTCCACTCCACTCATTATTTTATATACCTCTATCATGTCTCCCCTCAGCCATCTCTTCTCCAAGCTGAATAGCCCTAGCCTCCTTAATCTTTCTTCATAGGGAAGTCGTCCCATCCCCGCTATCATTTTAGTCGCCCTTCGCTGCACCTTTTCCAATTCTACTATATCTTTCTTGAGATGCGGCGACCAGAATTGAACACAATACTCAAGGTGCGGTCGCACCATGGAGCGATACAACGGCATTATAATATCCTCACACCTGTTTTCCATACCTTTCCTAATAATACCCAACATTCTATTCGCTTTCCTAGCCGCAGCAGCACACTGAGCAGAAGGTTTCAGTGTATTATCGACGACGACACCCAGATCCCTTTCTTGGTCCGTAACTCCTAACGTGGGACCTTGCATGACGTAGCTATAATTCGGGTTCTTTTTTCCCACATGCATCACCTTGCACTTGCTCACATTACTACTACTACTACTACTACTTAACATTTCTAGAGCGCTACTAGGGTTAGGCAGCGCTGTACAATTTAACAAAGAGAGACAGTCCCTGCTCAAAGAGCTTACAATCTAATAGACAAGTGAACGGTCGGTCCGATAGGGGCAGTCAAATTGGGGCATTCTGGATTCACTGAACGGTAAGGGTTAGGTGCCGAACGCAGCATTGAAGAGGTGGGCTTTAAGCAAAGACTTGAAGACGGGCATTTAGCCGCCCAGTCTCCCAGTCTCGTAAGGTCCTCTTGTAATTTTTCACAATCCTGTCGCGATTTAACGACTTTGAATAACTTTGTGTCATCAGCAAATTTAATTACCTCGCTAGTTACTCCCATCTCTAAATCATTTATAAATATATTAAAAAGCAGCGGTCCTAGCACGGACCCCTGAGGAACCCCACTAACTACCCTTCTCCATTGTGAATACTGCCCATTTAACCCCACTCTCTGTTTCCTATCCTTCAACCAGTTTTTAATCCACAATAGGACATTTCCTCCTATCCCATGACCCTCCAATTTCCTCTGTAGCCTTTCATGAGGTACCTTGTCAAACGCCTTTTGAAAATCCAGATACACAATATCAACCGACTCCCCTTTGTCCACATGTTTGTTCACTCCTTCAAAGAATTGAAGTAAATTGGTCAGGCAAGATTTCCCCACACAAAAGCCATGCTGACTTGGTCTCAGTAATCCATGTCCTCGGATGTGCTCTGTAATTTTGGTTTTAATAATAGCCTCTACCATTTTCCCAGGCACCGACGTCAGACTCACCGGTCTATAATTTCCCGGATCTCCCCTGGAGCCTTTTTTAAAAATGGGCGTTACATTGGCCACCCTCCAATCTTCCGGTACCACGCTCGATTTTAAGGATAAGTTGCATATCACTAGCAGTAGCTCCGCAAGCTCATTTTTCAGTTCTATCAGTACTCTAGGATGAATACCATCCGGTCCAGGAGATTTGCTACTCTTGATCATACAATTAACGGCCATATAGATGCTGTTGTTTCCCGGCACTGCCACCCCATTTACGCGGACAGCTTCCCATCACACATAGCAGACCATACCCGGTCCAAACAGCCTTATAAACATGCACTACGTAATCATCCCCCTGTCCAGCAAGCGATCCCCTTGTGGAACCCGGACCAACGCCATTCTCAATAACTAGGCGTGGCCCGTACCTAAGCAGATTATTTGGACCCTGTAATCACTTTGCTCTAATGGCTTGGGTATTTTCTGTACTATTGTGAGAAATGATACTTAAGCTATTAGATTAAAGATTAGGAAATTCTACTTTCTGTGCCATTTCTGACTTAATTCTAAATAGTGGTTACGTCCTACACCATCTTGTATTATTATATATCCATATATGTTTTTGTTTTAACATCTTATACTAACATGCCTTGGTCTCATGACGTAGGAATAAAATGGTCTTGTGTCCTTGCTGTAATTAATCATAACAGCGAGCTATATCTCTCTTTCTACAGACCTGGCTGGTTGCCCAGATTTCAAAGTAGCTCTGTGGCTCCATCCCTGCTTTTCTGTTTATAATGTAGGGAGACCAGATTTGCTTTCCTTTGCTTTTATGTTTTATTAGGCAGTATATAAGAATTTCTGGCACCACATTTGATTAAAATAAGAGAAAGTTCCTCTAATGTCAGGCCTATACTATCAAAGTTAAAAGGTACCTGCTTGTCTGAGTAGATGTTTTCTAAAATAATAATAATTAATTTGAAGCTTATCCTTGCATCAGAGAAAGTGCCATGACCATGACTTTCTCTCTGTCATATTTGGTATTCCCTGCAGGGTTCCTACAGACCATGGTTTTCATTTTTGATGGGTTCCTCGAGTCCTATATTCCTGCATTGGGTATTTCACACCACACAGTTTGTATTTACAAACCTACTAGCAATGCCCTAATTGAGCACTACAATGGACCTTTAAAAACTAAATTCAGACAACTTATATTAAATGGAATTAAAAATTGGCTCGATGCTCTACCACTGGCCTTGTTAGCTCTTCAAGCCACTCCATCTGCCCCTTTTTAAAACTGTCTCCTTTTCAGCTCTGTATAGGCCGCACTATGCGCCTTCTTAAAGCCAATCCTGATCGCCAATATTCTGTATATTAGGATGTGTTACCAAATATCATTACTTTTCTGTCTTCGATTTCACAGGCAATCTCAGTCAGAAGAGGGGAGGGGTAATGACAGCCCTTCCCCTGCCACTGGTCATCCAAAAGCTCTCACAGTTGGAGATTTGGTTCACCGGAAGTACTACCCCCCTATTTACGTAGGACCCTTCCAAATTAGTCAAGTTGCAAGACCACATTTCCTGGGTCCACCTAAAAGATATCCTCATCTACAAGGCTCCTTTTTTTTTTTTTCAATTTATTTATTAATTTTCAATTTTTAACAAGATTACACTTGTTTTGAAATACAGCAATAATTACATTAACAGAAATTCAATAATTTCCCATATAAGCAATTAAAACTAAAAAGAAATTAATACATATTGTCATAGACATATATTTTAAGCTTCCTTAGACCACATTTAATCCTGAGGCGAACAGAGTTAGGGAAGAAATTTTAAATTGAACTTATATAAAGAAAATAGGTGGTGCAAATATTCCCAAATTATTTAACTATTAAATTTGTTTAGAATCTAGAAATGATTTTAGACTATCTGGTGAGAAAAAAGTGTATTTGACCTGACCCAACCTAACTAAACATTTACACGGATAGGCAAGAAAAAACATCCCGCCTATTTCCAGTGTTCTTGATTTTAATGCTAGAAAAGCTTTCCTTCTCTGTTGAGTCGATTTTGTAACATCAGGGAAGATTTGTACTTTTATCCCACCAAAACAGGTTTGAAGATTTTTGAAATAAAGTTTCATTATATTGTTCAAGTCCTGTTCGAAAACCAGGGAAACTATCAGGGTGGACCAGTCTGCATTTTCATCCACCGTCTGTTCTAGTATAGCTGAAATATTCTCAATATCTAAGTTAGAGTGTAATCCATTCTGTTTTTTCCCATTCTCTCCTTTGGGGCTTGAAATGTAATATATCTTGTTAATAGGCGGCATTGCTTCCAGAGGCATTTTTAAAACTTCATTTAAGTATTTTTTAAGTAAATCATAGGGATTAGTCCCAGGGAGTTTGGGAAAGTTCAATAGTCTCAAGTTTAATCTTCTATTGAAGTTCTCAATTTGATCCAGTTTCCTTCGAATATCAGCATTGTCTTTAACCACACTAACTTTAAACTCTTGAAAAGCGTCTGCTTTATTTTGGAAATCAGTCATTTTTTCAGCAATATCCATTTTTAACTGGTCCACCTTTAAATTCAACTCTTGAAACTTTTTTTTAAATGTACTCACTTCTCCTGAAGTTTGTTGTAATGTCTCGTCCATTTTTCCCAACATTGTCCAAATCATTGTCAGATTTACCTCTCTCGTAGTTCTTAAAGATGTTTCTTGTACTTTCGGCGTCTTCTCCGGCGCTTCCCGCCCCTCACAAACAGCTTCACCCGAAACACTTCCGGTAGGGCGTCGCTGTTCATCGGGCCTCGTCGTAGACGCCGGGCATGGAGGTCTCACAGTTGCAGGTGGTGAAAGGGATATTTCCTCTCCTAGCAGGGCCTCCGCTTCCCCAGAGGACCCCGCTATAGGATCCGTATCTCCTATTGTTCGGGAAATAGGCGCGAAATAGCGCTCGAGACCAGACTGAGGTACCGTGGGAGTAGAGGTAGGTGGGGGAACTACCTTCATTGTCCCCTTTCTTTTAGTATGTGGCATTCTTCCTCGAGGAAATAATTTTTTTACCAAGTCGGGTTCAGAGCTGCTGTCCCATACAACCTATTGCGCCGCCATCTTAGGTCCGCCCCCTCTACAAGGCTCCTGATTCAGTCCCTTTCAAGCCATTTTAGCCTTTCCTCACAGGGAAGTCATCCCATCCCCTTTATCATTTTCATCGCCCTTCTCTGTACCTTTTCTAATTCCACTATATCTTTTTTGAGATGCAGTGACCAGAATTGAATATAATACTCGAGGTGCGGTCGCACCATGGCACTATACAAAGGCATTATAATGTCCTCATTTTTGCTTTCCATTCCTTTCCTAATAATACCCAACATTCCATTTGCTTTCTTAGCTGATACCACACACTGAGCAGAGGGTTTCAGCATATCATCAACAATGATGCCTAGATCCCTTTCTTGGTCCGTAACTCCTAACGTGGAACCTTGCATGACGTAGCTATAATTCGGGTTCTTTTTTCCCACATGCATCACCTTGCACTTGCTCACATTAAACATCATCTGCCATTTAGCCGCCCAGTCTCCCAGTCTCGTAAGGTCCTCTTGTAATTTTTCACAATCCTGTCGCGATTTAACGACTTTGAATAACTTTGTGTCATCAGCAAATTCTATTTGCTTTCTTAGCTGATACCACACACTGAGCAGAGGGTTTCAACATATCATCAACAATGATGCCTAGATCCCTTTCCTGGTCGGTGACTCCTAATGTGGAACCTTGCATTACGTAGCTCTAGTACGGGTTCCTCTTTCCCATATGCATCACTTTGCATTTGCTTATATTACGGGAGGAAAAAGCACTGTTACCCTCAATAGGAATATCAGAAAGAAGAAATTATTACCTAGGAGTAACCCAGTTTTTATGGCTAAACACAGAGGAAAAAACAAAATCATTTTCAAGAGCTGCAGTGTTCACAATGCATCTAAATTCGTGAAAGCTCCAGCCAACAAAAGCCTATGCAAGTCCTTAAGCTCAGGATCAGCTTTATCAGCCAACAAGCAAAAGTTCATGTGACCCATCATTGTGGTGATTTAGGATGCTTATCTTTGGAGAAAGAGCAAGTACAATGACACACACACAGCAAGGTCAAGATGAGAAGGAAAGAACAGCCACATGGATAACAGCAGAGTGAGAAATAGCAGCTTAGTCCGGTTTGGGAAAATGTGAGCATGACATGGTGACATTTTCATTTGATAACACTGTCAATTGAAGTGGTTGAGATATAGGGACGACCTGTAACACTGTCTGAATGCAATGGATATCAGAGTGAAGGACGTGATGGACAAAGGGTGCCAGGGTAAAGAAGATGATACAGGGATGCTTTCTGATGATGCCAAACAACAGGGTGAAGGGTATGAGTGGTGTAGAACGGGTGAAAGTGAATTAATTTTCAGAAGTACAAAATCTAGAGGACACTCAATGAATTTACATGGAAATACTTTTAAAACAAATAGGAGGAAATACTTTTTCACTTAACAAATAGTTAAGCTCTGGAATTCATTGCCAGATGTGGTAACAGCAGTTAGCATATATGGATTTTAAAAGGTTGGACAAGTTCCTGGAGGAAACGTCTACAGTCTGCTACTAAGATAGACATAGGGAAGCCACTGCTAGGCTTGCCCTGGGATTGGTAGCATAGAACGTTGCTACTCTTTGGGTTTCTACCAAGTACTTGCGACCTGGATATATATATATATACAAGCCATAAAGCCCGTTACAACGGGCGACATTTCTATTTCTATAGCACTTAGTCCTATGCCCAAATCAAAAGGTTTAGATGTATCATCTTTGTACAACATTAGGCCAATAGCTGGCATTCCTTTAGTCACTAAACTGCTTGAAATGCTTATAAGTAAGCTTTTGACTCTATGCCATCTGCACATGATCCTGTCTGACTCAATTTATTCTAATTAAGTCTTATGCTTGACTTACTTAATTTACAGATGAGGATAATGGATATACCGTGCAGATCTTTATCTGCCGTGATCTACCACGTTACTCAGAAAGAAAGCCCTGGCATGGACCACTCTAGTACAGGAACAGAAAATTACTGTCCTGAACAACCTGGAACACTTCCCGGCTGCCCTTTCCCATGACTTTGGGAACTGGACTGAGCCCAGTTGGCTTGTGTTAGGGCTGACAAACAGTGATAGACTCTGCAATAGAATTTCGGCACTGGGCCAGTGACCTTGACAGAAATGAACTGACTCTTCGTGTCCTTTTCCAATTGGTTTTGCAAGTTTACTTAAAGATGAGTTGGCAGGACTAGATCTTCTGGCTTTTCTAGAGGAGCTATGAATGCTGGGTATTTACATAGAATCCGATCAGGATGCCACCTGGAAAGTTCTACTGAGAGGAATGAATGATGTCTGTTGCCCATTTAACATACTTTATTCATAATTTTGCAGGTGCGCTGAAAAACGATTCTGCAGGTGTCCCAAACCCACGCCTACGCTACCGCAGGCTGTTTTTCAGCGCACCATAGTAAAAGGCTTTTGGGCTCATTTTCAAAACAGAAAAATGTCTAAAAAGTGGCGTAAAGCAGCATTTGGAGGTTTTTCTCACAAAAACTACCTCTATTCAGGAAACCTGGACTGCCCTTACTTGACATTTCCCCCTTTAGATTGTAAGCTCCTTGGAGCAGGGACTGTCCTTTATGTCAATTTATGTTAATCTGTACAGCGCTGCGTAACCCTAGTAGTGCTCTAGAAATGTTAAGTAGCAGTAGTAGTAGTAAAAACGTCCAAATCAGTATTTTTGAAACCTATTTTAGATGTGTTTCTATGAAGTCCGTCAGAAGTGCGTCCAGATATCAAGGGGGTGTGTTCAGGCCAGGACATGGGCGTTCCTAAGACTTAAATGTTTTGCAGCCATAAAGGAACAAAACAACACCCTCCAGGACTAAAACTAAAATGTTTTGAGCTAGACCTGAAGGTGCCCTAACTAACCAGATGACCACTGGAGGGAATCAGGAATAACCTCCCCTGATTCCCCCCATGGTCACTAACCCCCTCCCACCCCCCAAAATGTGACAAAAAAACATTACTTGCCAGTCTCTATACCAGCCTCAGATGTCCACTAGAACAACATGCAGGTCACTGTCAGCCCTCCAAAATGCACCAGTAACCCCTTGTACCCACATATAGGTGCCCCCTTAATCCGTAAGGGCTACAGTTGGGAGTAGTGGGTTTTAGGGGGCTCAGCAGCCAAGGTAAGGAAGCAATGGTGAGATGTGTACCTGGGAGCATTTTATGAGGTGCCCTATTGCATTCCTGGGATTTCAGGGGGACCAGTCTACTAAAAATGCTGGCTCCTCCTACATCCCAATGGCTTGATTTTGTGTGTTTTGCACTTGGACCAAAAAATAAAACGTCCAAATCACAAAACCTTGTTCAAGACAGTATTTTCAGAAAAAAAAAGATAGACATTTTTCATTTTGAAAATGACTTTTTTTCCTATTTACATTTTGGACGTTTTTTTTTGCAAAACGTCCAAAGTTGGGCTTAGATGTCATATCGAAAATGACCTATTTGTCTCATTAATCCATGCTTTTGAATATGCTGTGTAATTTCTTTCTTTCTTTATAATAGTCTCTACATTGTTGACACAGACAGACATCAAGCTGTGCTTGACCTACAAACCTTGAGCATATGCGCCAGGCACAGTCTACCCCTAAACGTCCTAATGCTCATTGCTAACAGCCCATCTTTTTAATTTAATATATATACTTGTAGTTTTTTGTGGATTATGATTCTCTTCCTGGTGTTCTAATTACTTAAGTCTCTTCTACACCTTCCTCTAGTTGTTCTTAGTTCTTTCTTTCCTTTTCTTCTCATCTTCGATTTTCTTTTACAGTAGGTTCTTACGTATTGAACTACTTATTCATTATATATTGCAGCCTTTCTGGAAGATGCTTGTATAAATTTGCACCGCTATTTGCTCATTTGTAATATTATTAATTAGCTGGATTCATCTTGTTCTGGTTATAATAATAATAACAACATTATTTGAAGTTTTTGAGCATAGAGCTTTGAACGATTAACTGACAAGCAGGCTTTCTGAGCTTTACGCTGGACTGCTTTGCTTCATAATTCCAACCCTATCCTCAGGGCAGTCAGAAGAAATCACATTTCCTTCCCCTAATCCCAGAGAATCAGTAGAAGTCTCTCAGAATTCCTTAAAAAATTCTGTCAGCTTTCTTTAGCAATATTAACAATTCTCAGGAACTATTTCCCTAGAAGCCCAATTACTTCAATCACCAAATTTTAACCGAAATCTGCCAACTCTCCCTGAAGAAGCCCACCCTGCCCAACATCCACTCCCAACTGAACCACCTGATGCTCAAGCTGTAATCATAACAATAGTCACCTACTGTAATATAAAAGTTACAGTTGCTCTCAGAAGCAACTGGAACTTTAGATTTTCACAACCGTCAATGTGAAACATTACCTGCTCGATACACAATTTAAGCACATCCATATCAAAGTCCTGCTAACTCTAAATGTAAAAAACTGTGCACTTCTGTGGACATCACACATTTTCCTCACAAAAATCAATACAATTTCTTGATAATGGTATAGAAATGCGGAAAAAATTCTTCTTTATATACTATTACTGATGGATTCACAAAATGCACGTCCTAAAGTTTGTTAGCCCTCCCCTCTGCATCTGACATTCTCACTTTATCGTCAAAAATGAATTATTTCCAGGTCCAGACCCCATGGTCCACCTAAGAGAAATCCCTAGAGACGTCATCCACCAAAAATAATTTTCTAAAATGTATCTGTGGAACCCTAGCAAAACAAAATCCAAAAATCTCATAGAAAAATAAAAAACCCAAAACATCTCTTACCTGGCTCCCAATATGCTTTGGTGCAGATGACCCTCTTCAATTTCCAAGGAACTCCGGCTTCAACTTGGGTTTACTTCAGCTCCAAAGCCCCACTGAGCATGTGCTAAATTGTTCACATGCTCATCTCCCCAGCCCTAGCAAAAACCAGAACCAAGACCTTCCATTTTCCTGCTAGACTACCTTCCCTGTTAGAATTGCGGAGAAAACTGTGAGCCCTCCAAAACCCACCAAGTACTATTGTACACACATAGAGGTGACACTTGCAGGCATAAGGGTTATTATAGTCATGTACAGATAGGTACAGTAGGGTTTTGGTGCATTTTAAAGGGCTCACCACATAATATAAAGGGGTAATGGTGAGATGTGTACCTGGGACAATATTTGTGACGTCCACTGCTGTGCTGGGATGTGACTTTTTTTGTGTGTTTTTCTGTTTAGATTTCTTTTCTACATTTGCCCCATCAGTAGCATCCTATATAATAAAACGCACCTCCAACATTCTGAAGCTGACTGCATGGCTGAGGCATTCCTCCATCTCCTGAATTGACATCACGTACTTCCGGGTTCATCACAAGCAGAAGTGACCAACCACACGAGGTTTCTCAGTGTGCAGCGGTGGGTAAGAAAGCAAATAGAATGTTAGGTATTATTAGAAAAGGAATGGAAAACAAAAATGAGGATGTTAAATGCCTTTATATCGCTTCATGGCATGACGGCACCTCGAATATTGTGTTAAAAATCCACTGCTTATTTCTCAGGTAAGCAGCATAATATGTATTGTGCTTTTTGGGGATCTTGCCAGGTACTTGTGACCTGGATTGGCCACTGTTAGAAACAGGATACTGGGCTTGATGGACCTTTGGTCTGTCCCAGTAAGGCAACACTTATATACTTATGTAAGAATGCGCCCCAGCCAGCGCAAAAAAGATGTCACCCTTGGCTATGGTGAGAAGCTTCTATTCAGAGAACAGAGAGAGTGAGAGAGAGAGACACTGATGACTCCCAGATCTACCTCTCCACACCAGAAATCTCAGCCGAAATCCAGGCCAAAGTATCAGCCATCTGAAACTAAACATGACCAAGACTGAGCTTCTTATCTTCCCCCTAAACCAACCTCTCCTCCTCCCCCATTCTCTATTTCTGTGGATAACACTCTCATCCTTCCTGTCTCATCAGCTCCTAACCTTGGGGTCATCTTCGACTCCTTCCTCTCCTTCTCTGCACATATTCAGCAGACTGCTAAAACCTGTCATTTCTTTCTCTATAATATCACCAAAATTTGCCCTTTCCTTTCTGAGCACACTAGCAGAACCCTCATCCACGCTCTTATCACCTCTCGCTTAGACTATTGCAACTTGCTTCTCACAGGTCTCCCACTTAGCCATCTCTCTCCTCTTCAATCTGTTCAAAATTCTGCTGCATGACTAATATTCCGCAAGGGTTGTTATGCTACTACTACTACTACTACTATTTAGCATTTCTATAGCTCTACAAGGCATACGCAGCGCTGCACAAACATAGAAGAAAGACAGTCCCTGCTCAAAGAGCTTACAATCTAATAGACAAAAAATAAATAAAGTAAGCAAATCAAATCAATTAATGTGAACGGGAAGGAAGAGAGGAGGGTAGGTGGAGGCGAGTGGTTACAAGTGGTTACGAGTCAAAAGCAATGTTAAAGAGGTGGGTTTTCAGTCTAGATTTAAAGGTGGCCAAGGATGGGGCAAGATGTAGGGGCTCAGGAAGTTTATTCCAGGCGTAGGGTGCAGCGAGACAGAAGGCGCGAAGTCTGGAGTTGGCAGTAGTGGAGAAGGGAACAGATAAGAAGGATTTATCCATGGAGCGGAGTGCACGGGAAGGGGTGTAGGGAAGGACGAGTGTGGAGAGATACTGGGGAGCAGCAGAGTGAATACATTTATAGGTTAGTAAAAGAAGTTTGAACAGGATGCGAAAACGGATAGGGAGCCAGTGAAGGGTTTTGAGGAGAGGGGTAGTATGAGTAAAGCGACCCTGGCGGAAGATGAGATGGGCAGCGGAGTTTTGAACCGGCTGGAGAGGGGAGAGGTGACTAAGTGGGAGGCCAGCAAGAAGCAGATTGCAGTAGTCTAAACGAGAGGTGACAAGGGTGTGGATGAGGGTTTTGGTAGAGTGCTTGGAAAGAAAGGGGCGGATTTTACGGATGTTGTAAAGAAAGAAACGACAGGTCTTGGCGGTCTGCTGAATATGAGCAGAGAAGGAGAGAGAAGAGTCAAAGATGACCCCAAGGTTTCGAGCTGAGGAGACAGGGAGAATGAGAGAGCCATCAACAGAAATAGAAAACGGGGGGAGCGGGGAGGTGGGTTTGGGGGGGAAAATGAGAAGCTCGGTTTTGGTCATATTTAATTTCAGGTGGCGTTGAGACATCCAGGCAGCAATGTCAGACAAGCACGCTGAAACTTTGGTTTGGATGCAAGGTGAGATATCAGGGGTAGAAAGGTAGATTTGGGAGTCATCAGCATAGAGATGGTAGGAAAAGCCATGGGATGAGATTAATGAACCAAGGGAAGAAGTGTAGATAGAAAAGAGGAGGGGACCAAGAACAGAACCCTGAGGTACGCCGACAGGCAGAGGGATAGAAGTAGAAGAGGATCCACCAGAGTGAACACTTAAGGTGCGGAGGGAGAGGTAGGAAGAGAACCAGGAAAGGACAGAGCCCAGGAATCCAAGTGAGGACAGGGTATCGAGAAGTATGCTGTGATCGACAGTGTCAAAAGCAGCGGAAAGATCAAGAAGAATGAGGATGGAATATTGACCTCTGGATTTAGCCAGTAATAGGTCATTGGAGACTTTAGTAAGCGCAGTTTCGGTTGAGTGGAGAGGGCGAAAACCAGATTGTAATGGGTCAAGAATAGCATGTGAGGAGAGAAAATCAAGGCAGCGGCGGTGAACAGCACGCTCAAGTAATTTGGAGAGAAAAGGAAAGAGGCAGATGGGTCGGTAATTAGAGGGACAAGTAGGGTCAAGTGAAGGCTTCTTAAGGAGAGGTGTGACCACAGCATGTTTAAAGGCAGCAGGGACAGTCGCAGTGGAAAGTGAGAGGTTGAGAATGTGACAGATAAAAGGAATAAGAGTAGGAGAGATGGCATTAAGAAGGTGGGTGGGAATGGGATCAGAGGAACAGGTGGTACATTTTGAGGAAGAAAGGAGAAGTAGTTTCCTCAATAGTAACTTCAGGAAAGGAGGAAAGGGAATGAGGGGAAGGTGAGAGAGGGGAACGGACTAGTGGAGGGAGAGCTGGTGAGGTAGAGAAAGCAAGGTTTATCTTTTGAACCTTGTTGTGAAAGAATTCAGCAAGGGTCTGAGGAGATAATGAAGGGGGAGTTGGGGGAGGGGGCACCTTGAGGAGAGAGTTCAATGTGGTGAAGAGAAGTCGAGGATTAGAGCCAAGAGAGTTGGTCAGTTGGATATAATAATCCTGTTTGGCAGGTAAAAGAGCAGATTGGAAGGAGGTCAGCATGAACTTAAAGTGTAAGAAATCAGCAAGGGCCCGAGACTTCCGCCAGAGGCGTTCGGCGGAGCGGGTACAGGAACGTAGGTAGCGGATATTAGAAGTCAGCCAAGGTTGAGGTTTTGTACGCCTTACAGGGCGGGTCATCAAAGGTGCAAGTGTCTAAGGCAGAGGATAGAGTATTGTTGTAAGAAGAAACAGCCTCGTTGACAGACGTGGATGGTGCCACAGTAGAGAGGAGGTTTGAAACATGGGAGGATAGAGATGAAGGGTCAATATCGTGAAGATTCCTAGATAAATTAGATAGGATAGGACGGGACTGTGAGGGAGGAGATTTAAGTGTGAAAGTTATAAGATGGTGATCAGAGGAGGGATGATCAGAGGCAAGGAAACTAGAAGGTGAACAGTTGGAGGAGAAGATGAGATCAAGACAGTGACCATTTTGATGAGTGGGGGAGGTGGAGCATAGTTGGAGATTAAAGGACGACGTTAAAGCGAGTAACTTGGAAATATAAGAGTTGGAAGGATCATTAGCAGGAATATTAAAGTCACCAAGGATGAGAGAGGGGGAGGAAGGATCATGGAAGAAGGCAAGCCAGGCGTCAAAGTCATTGAGAAAGGATGAAAGGGACTTATCAGGGGGACGATAAATGACCGCTATTCGAAGAGGCAGAGGAGAGAAAAGGCGGATAGAGTGGACTTCAAAGGAGGAAAAACAGTGAGATTGAGGTGGAAGAAGGGGTTGAAATCTGGAGGAGGGAGAGAGAAGTAGTCCAACACCGCCCCCACGACCAGCAGGGCGAGGAGTATGTGAAAAAAGATAACCGCCATGGCAGAGGGCTGCGACTGAAGCAGAGTCATCAGGACAGAGCCAGGTTTCTGTTATGGCGAGCAGATGGAGGTGACGTGAGATAAAGAGGTGCTGGATATAGGGGAGTTTGTTACAGATAGAGCGGGCATTCCATAGGGCGCAAGGGAAGGGCAGAGAAGAGGAGGGGAGTAGAGGAATAGAGATGAGGTTAGAGAGGTCGCAGTGAGATCTGTAGAGTTTGGATAATAGTTGGTGAGGAGGGCCAGGATTGGGATTGATGTCACCGGCTGAGAGTAAGAGAAGGAGTAAAAGAGAGCGGAGGAGAGTAGGAGAGGTGTGGCCACGAAGGCGTCGAAGGCGAGAGGTATTTAGGTGGAATGGGGAAGGCAAAATGGAGGGAAGAAAGAGACGGAGATTAAAAGCCAAGAGGGAGGAAGAGGGTAGGAGAGAAGGTGAGGTGATGAAGTCAATGGATGGGAAGTGAGTTCCTGTAGCGGAGAGAGGTAGGGGGTGAGGGAAAAGATTAGGAAGGGACAGAGCTAGGAAGAGAATGTGAATAGGGGCCATAAATGATTAAGGTACTTTAGCAACTGGAAAAAGATTAGATACAAAGAGAAAAATGCCCCGCACGCCGTTAGGCGCGCGGCACCTAGAGCGGAGGCCCTGAGTGGATCGGGGTGGACCTGGGTGTCACCCCGGAGAAGGCTGTAAGGATATGCAGATGAGCTGCAAGTCCTCCACAGCACCTGAAAGGCTCATATTAGCTCTCTGCTCAAGTCACTTCACTGGCTTCCTATCCATTTCCGCATACAGTTCAAACTCCTCTTATTGACCTATAAGTGCCTTCACTCTGCAGCTCCTCAGTACCTCTCCACTCTCATCTCTCCCTACATTCCTTCCCGGGAATTCCGTTCACTGGGTAAATCTCTCTTATCTGCACCCTTCTCCTCCACTGCTAACTCCAGACTCCGTTCCTTTTATCTTGCTGCATCATATGCCTGGAATAGACTTCCTGAGCCGGTACGTCAAGCTCCATCTCTGGCCGTCTTCAAATCTAAGCTAAAAACCCACCTTTTTGATGCTGCTTTTAATGCCTAACCCTTATTCACTTTGTTCAGAACCCTTATTTTATCATCCTCACTTTAATATTCCCTTATCTCTTGTTTGTCCTGTTTGTCTGTCCTAATTAGATTGTAAGCTCTGTCAAGCAGGGACTGTCTCTTCATGTTCAAGTGTACAGCACTGCGTACGTCTAGTAGCGCTATAGAAATGATAAGTAGTAGTAGTAGTTTATTGGGAAAATAAAAGTAATGGTATGCATGGGTTAAACTGGATCCTTTATTGTTTTGAAGTTTAACATTATTTCAATTAATATCTAGACAGGGCTGTTTATCATTCTGTGACATGTGTTTATTTATTCCACGTATATACGAGTCATTCATCCATGTGACTCAATGTTTTCCTACTTTATTTGTTTTAATATTAGTATTTGTACAGAATGCAAAACCAACATCTACTGTTTACTTTTCCTCTCTTAAATCTTCCTCAGATCCATCTTTCTCCGTAAGTAAGCAAGGCAAATCAAACACACCTGGGTGATGTCACCACCGCATTGGTGCCAGACTGAACACACTCTTACAGTGGTCACCCCCCATCTGTGTGTCCCTTGCTCCACTTCCTCAGTCTGATTAATTTATTCAGCAAACCTCAACTGATTCTTTCTCCTCTTTGGACTAACAACCCCCCCACCCCCACCCCCACCAATAATAAAAACAGCCTTTTCCACCCTTGGTAACTTTTGTAGAGTATGTTTTCTATTGTGAGAAAAAAGGGATCTGGTCCCTGAAAGAAGTCACAGTAAGGGACTAATTTTCAAAAGATGAAAAATGTCCAACAGAGGCACAACATGGCAGACGGATTTTTTTGATTTGCCAAAATTTCCAAATCGTTAATTTTGAAACACAGTTTTAAGATTTTTTTCTATGCAGTTCATCTGCAATGCGTCTGTTCTGCTCTCTCTCCTGACAGTCTCTGTCTACTCAGGACAAATCAAACTCGGGTATACATATGAAGTATCACATACCATGTAAAATGAGTTTATATTGTCAGGTCTTTATCTGCTGTCTTTTACTACGTTACCATGAGGGGCATTTTCAAAAGAGGCATCCACGTTTTCATGAAGATGTCCTCACACAACGTCCCCATCCAGGGGCGGGAAAACCCGTATTTCGAAACAAGATGGACATACATCTTTCGTTTCGAAAATACTGTCAGGGACGTCCAAATCCTTAAATTTGGTCGTCCCTAGACTTGGCCGTTTCTGATTTTTGGCGATAATGGAAACCAAGGACATCCATCTCAGAAACGACCAAATCCAAGCCATTTGGTCATGGGAGGAGCCAGCATTTCTAGTGCACTGGTCCCCCTGACATGCCAGGACACCAACCGGGCACCCTAGGGGGCACTGCAGTGGACTTCATAAAATGCTCCCAGGTACATAGCTCCCTTACCTTGTGTGCTGAGACCCCCAAAACCCACTACCCACAACTGTACACCGCTACAATAGCCCTTACAGGTGAAGGGGGGCACCTAGATATGGGTGCAGTGGGTTTGCGGTGGGTTTTGGAGGGTTTGTCTGTCCTAATTAGATTGTAAGCTCTGTTGAGCAGGGACTGTCTCTTCATGTTCAGGTGTACAGCGCTGCGTACGTCTAGTAGTGCTATAGAAATGATAAGTAGTAGTAGTAGTCATTGGGATTCCGGAATCTTGCTACTCTGGGATTCTGCACAGAATCTTACTATTCTTTGGGATTCCGGAATCTTGCTACTCTTTGTCTTTATCTCTTATTTGTCCTGTTTGTCTGTCCTAATTAGATTGTAAGCTCTGTCGAGCAGGGACTGTCTCTTCATGTTCAGGTGTACAGCGCTGCGTACGTCTAGTAGTGCTATAGAAATGATGAATAGTAGTTGGCTCACTGTTTCCTCCACAAATGTAACAGGGGGGGGGGGGGGGGGGGTGGAGCTGGGTCTGCCTATCTGAAGTGCACTCACCTATTAAAACTGATCCAAGAACCTGCCTTCCAGCATCCCCTTTCTCTCTCCCCTACCCCACCATCCAGTCTTTCCTCTGTCTTTCTCCCCTGTCCCATCATCCAGCATTGCCTCTGTCTTTGTCTAAACCCGTAATACAGCATTTCCCCCATCTCTCTTTCTTCCCACCTCCCCCTGTACCACTGAGCATTGTCGTTATCGCTTTCTCTCTCTCTCATGTCCAGCATTGCTCTCTGTCTCTCTCTCTCTCTCTTTCCCTCTCTGCCCTTCCACACAGTATTGCCTCTCTCTCCCGTTCAGCATCTCCTCTGTCTCTCCTAATCCCCCTTCCAGCATTGCGTGTCTTTCATTCTCCCCCTAGCATGCAGCACTGTCCTGACTCTCTACTCCCTGCGCCATTTAGCTTTTCCCTTGCCTTTCTCTCTTCCATCCAGCCTTGCTCCTATTTCTCTCTCTCTCTCCCCTCACCCACCCACCATGCAGTAGTACTTAAGAACATAAGAGTTCCAATACTGGGTCAAACCAATGGTCCATCTAGTCCAGTATCGAGTCTTCCGTACCACACTCGATTTTAGGGATAGATTGCATATTACTAACAGTAGCTCTACAAGTTCATTTTTCAGTTCTATTAATACTGTGGGATGAATACCATCAGGTCCTGGTGATTTACTACTCTTCAGTTTGCAGAACTGACCCATTACATCCTCCAAGTTTACAGAGAATTCGTTTAGTTTCTCCGACTCGCCCGCTTCAATACGCTTTCCGGCACCGGTGTCCCTCCCAAATCCTTGGTGAAGACCGAGGCAAAGAATTCATTTAATTTCTCCGCTACGGCTCGGTCCTCCCTGATCGCCCCTTTAACACCATTTTCGTCCAGCGGCCCAACCGATTCTTAGCCGGCTTCCTGCTTTCAATGTATCTGAAAAGATTTTTTACTATGTATTTTCGCTTCTAACGCTAACTTTTTCTCAAAGTCCTTTGTTGCCCTCCTTATCTCCGCTTTGCATTTGGCTTGACATTCCTTATGTTTTATCTTGTTACCTTCAGTTGGTTCTCTTCTCCACTTTCTGAATGATTTTTGGTTCTAATGACTTCCTGTACCTTACTGTTTAGCCACGCCGGCTAACGTTTGGTCTTTTTCCCCCTTTTTCTAATACGTGGAATATATTTGATGTAGTCACATTTTCAACATGGTAATACTAGGGCCCAGCTAAGAAACATGTTCTTTCTTTTTTTGAAAATATTTTTATTGAGTGGGGAAACTCACATTACAGAAATCAGGACCATACCATGCTTGCCAAGGTTGTTATCTGATCATACACATCACTTGGTATCAAGATATACCTTTGGCAGTTTGCTCTTTATCGATTTTACAACCACATCTCCTGCACGTAATGTCTCCCCAGTTTTCCTTTTGTCCCATATGAGCCCCTTGCGAATGAACCTTCCCCCTTCCCCTTCCCCCCCCCCCCCTCGGAACTGGTGCACATGCCTTTTTGGCCTATATTGTGTTCAACACTGTCTACCCAAGACAGTGGGAAGGTATTGTACCAGATGAGCCACCTGTGTGGATTTAAGGGTGCATCTTTTGCCAATGTTTCCATATTTCTGTGTATGAGGTGTCTTTCTTGCCAGGCAACTTCAGATCCCCGCTCTCCCAATCCGCCATCTGTGCCATGCCTGCTTGCCATTTAGCTAAGGGGGGGGGGGGGGGCGGGATTTTGTCTATCCAGTGTTGCAGAATAACCCTTTTTGCTAACACTAAAGCTAAGAGAGCAAATTTGCATTGATGTGCTAATAACCCTTGTTCTAGCAGTTCCACATCTGATCCTAAGAGTAAAGTCTCATATGTCCATTCCACTTGTACCCGGAGGGCCCCCTCCAACTTCCCTAAAACTCCCTTCCAAAAGTCCCGGAGTACCCAGCACTCTAAAAAGTGGTGTACCATGGTTCCCTTGCCCCCCCTTACACTTATCACATTCGTCTGAGTCCAACAGACCCAGCATCTTGCCCTTACTACGAGTTACATATGCCAAGTGTATAATTTTAAATTGAATTTCATGAAGCCCTGCATTGGGGGTTATTTTAAAGGCCATATCAAAACACTGGGCAAGCACTTTTTCTGATATCTCCTTTCCCATAAGAGAGCTCCACTGTTGTGCCAGCAGAGCAAAGGCTGGCGTTGGTCTCCCGACTAGGCCTAGCTTGTACCAGTATGACAATCTGTTTTTGCTCCATGGGGAGTTGCATAAAACTGTGGTCTAGCCTAGTGAATGTCGGATACTTCCTATCCTTGTGCCTCAAAGATTGCATGTAGTGCTAAAGTTGCAAAAGTGCGAGAAAATGGAATTGTGCGGCAACTTCCATTGAGCCCTACATTTCTCAAAAGTCGGAAACTCTCCCTCACCTGCGTCACTCAACTGACCTATATAGCACAACTCCCGTGTTCCCAGTGATTAAATGCCGAGGTGCTCCCCTGCCCCGCTGGGAACCTAGGGTTGTTCCAGATCTCCAAAAAAGGTGATACTCCTTCTGCCCCTCCCTCTCCCCCCGCCACCATTGCCACACCAGTTTTAACGGACGCAGGAGAGGGGACAGTGGGGCCTTTAATCCATCATTATGTAAGACCGAGAAAATTGAAAATGGCTCAGCTTCAAATTCCCAGAGGTCTGTTGGTGCAAACACCCGCCTCCCCGTGTGTATTTCATGGATCCATCTTAATATTGCTGCCACATTATATAGTCTAAGGTCGTTGCCCCAAATGAAAGAAGAGATCATACCCCGGAGTAGCTTTTCATCTGTACTTTTTAGCCATATTGGCATTATCTGTAATGGGTACAGTACCTTAGGGAACAACACCATCTTCACCAGGGCCCTCTACCCAGGAACGAGATGGGGTAATCCTTCCTCTTAGCACAAAAACCCCGGATGGTTTCCAATTTGTCACTAACATTTTTCTTATATTGCAAGGAGGAATTCAGATGCAGATATACTCCTAGATATTTCAGGGGTCCTGTTGACCATGACAGTGTAAAATTCGGCATGAGTTTACACTCACAGTTGGAAGAAAGCGCCATTGCCTCTGACTTGTCAAAATTGATCTTTAGACCTTAAAACATCCCAAATTGTTGGATTAATTCAATAAGCTGGGGAAGTCCCCGCGATGCTTGTCCCAGGAATATCAACATATCGTCAGCAAAAAGATTAACTTTGTATTCCTGCTTTCCCACCCGTATTCCCTTGAGCTCCACCATTTGTCGGATCTTACAGGCCAAAGGCTCGAGCGCTAGCACAACAACATCGGGGACAGGGGACAGCCCTGACGCGTTCCTCTCTCTAATGCAAATTTATTAGATAACTCACCATTTATTAAAATTTGAGCTGTAGGTCTGCTGTACAATGCTCGCACGCCCGACAGAAACTCCCCATAAATACCGAATTGTGGAAGGATCCAGAAGAAATGGTCCCACAGTATCTTATCAAACACCTTTTCTGCGTCAAGGCTTGCTATAATTTCATCCCCTTTTTTACCTCCCCTCGCTTGCATCGCACTCAGGGCCCTCAGGATATTAGTGGAGGCATATCTACCTGGGACGAATCCAGTTTGGTCCCCATGCAACAGTGGCCTAGTGGTTAGGGTGGTGGACTTTGGTCCTGAGGAACTGAGTTCAATTCCCACTTCAGGCACAGGCAGCTCCTTGTGACTCTGGGCAAGTCACTTAACCCTCCATTGCCCCATGTAAGCCGCATTCAGCCTGCCATGAGTGGGAAAGCGCAGGGTACAAATGTAACAAAAATAAAATAGATACTATTGGAGATTCTACATGGAATGTTGCCACTATTGGAGATTCTACATGGAATGTTGCTATTCCTGGAGATTCTACATGGAATGTTGCTATTCCACTAGAAACATTCCATGTAGAAGCCTGCGTGGCCACATTGGTGATCTGCATGGGCCGACTCTACATGGAATGTTGCTACTATTGGAGATTCTACATGGAATGTTGCTATTCCTGGAGATTCTACATGGAATGTTGCTATTGCTATCCACTAGCAATATTCCATTCCACTAGCAACATTCCATGTAGAAGCCTGCGCGGCCACATTGGTGATCAGCAAGGGCCGACTTCTAGTGGAATAGCAACATTCCATGTAGAATCTCAAATAGTAGCAACAGTGGAGGAGTGGCCTAGTGGTTAGGGTGCTGGACTTTGGTCCTGAGTTCGATTCCCACTTCAGGCACAGGCAGCTCCTTGTGACTCTGGGCAAGTCACTTAACCCTCCACTGCCCCAGGTACAATATGTAAGCCGCATTGAACCTGCTATGAGTGGGAAAGCGTGGGGTACAAATGTAATTCAATTAAATAAATTATTCCAATAAAACTCAGGTTCAGTGTGGCTCACATTTGAAAATACAGCAAGACAGAATAATAGAATTCAGTTATATCGTGGGATTGCATAAATGTGGCTAAAAAGATGGTGAAAGAGATGGGTTACAGGGTAACAGAAGAATGGTCTGGAGGCAAGAGACAGGGATGGGTTGGTGAGGAGGGATGAAAGGCTATGAAAGGTAGGTAAGGGCTGAGAGGATTGAAATGGGGGACTTGGGAGTGGGGTGAAAGATGGGGAGGGGTAGGAGACTGGGAAAGAAGACAGAGAGGACAATGAGAGTACTGGAGAAAAGGCAGTGGATAAATGAGTCATGAAAAGGAGAAGACAGGATTAGAGGTGAAAGAAAGGGAGGATAACATTTAAACATAGAGAAGAGACAGGAAGGGAATGAAAAAGTGGCAGATGGACTGGAAATCTTGTACTGAAAGTTAAGACACGACAGAGGAAAGAAGAAACTGGAGATTGGGACAAACAATGGTAGAAAGAATCTTAACTTATATTCAGTAAGCAGAACATGTCACACTGCTTTCTTTATATTTTGCAGAGTGTCGTTTCTCTTTTTCATTAAAACTTTGGGTCCACAGGTCAATTTTAGCAGACATGGAAAAGGTGCCGGTACTCAGCACCCCCAAGTACCCCCTCAAACAAGCCCTGGTTATAGTAATTATTTGCAGGATACTGTGATGTGTGTTGAGATGCTGACTCAGACTCAAGTCTGCTTGATGGCAAAGTTTAAGTTATGTGACTATATTTAAAAATGGGGTTTATATTGCTGCAGAACTGTTGTGGACTGTGGCTGCCTCAAGGAAGGTGAAAGGAGGTTGTAGGCTCAAGTGAAGACTTCCCAAGTGAAGGATGGAAAGTAGTCATGATTGCTGAGAAAGAGAACCCAAGGAAAGGGAAGTAAATGTACACTGTGAGTTGGGGGGGGGGGGGGGGGGGGGGGGGGGGGGGGGGGGGGGGGGGGGGGGAAGGGTGGAGGGGAGGGGGATGGACAGCTTGGAAGAAAAACGTAGGCGGCTGGCCCATGCTACGGAGAAGAAACATGGCAGTATTTCCAAGGGGTGGGGAAAGCCAGGGAGAGGTGTCCTAAGGGAGAAATACTGGAAAACCCAGGGAGTAGAGGGACGTACCTATCAGCCCTGGAAAGGGGAGATTAAAGAAATTTCTCAAAGTATGGCCCGAAGTTCAGTGGCGTACCAAGGGGTTGGGGTGGGGTGGGAGGGGTTCCACCCCGGGTACAAACGCCGCTGGGGGGGTGCCACGGCGCGCGGCCTGTGGGGCTCCAACTTTCGCCTCGTTCGCTGGCAGCTCCCTCTAGCCCCGGAACAGGTTACACAACGGCGTGCACACCACGAGGGGGTCATTTCGCAGGCGGGGGCTCCCCAGGTGCCAATCCACGGCTAGGAACGCCACTAGCCCTAAGTTTTTGGGAAACTCGTAGGAGGAATCCCAAAAAGTACCGAATGATGAAGACTCCAGAGGAATTAAATCGCGGGAGGATTGTGAAAAATCACAAGAGGACCTTACGAGACTGGGAGACTAAATGGCAGATGACTTTAATGTGAGCAAGTGCAAAGTGATGCATGTGGGAAAGAGGAACCTGAATTATAGCTACGTCATGCAATGTTCCACATTAGGAGTCACTGACCAGGAAAAGGATCCAGGTCTCATAGTTGACAATATGTTGAAACCCCCTGCTCAGTGCGCAGCAGCGGTTGAGAAAGCAAATAAAATATTAGGAAAGGAATGTAAACCAAAACTGAGAATGATATAATGCCTTTGTATCGCTCTAATGAGCAACTCACCTCAATACTGTGTACAATTCCTGGTCACGCGCATCTAAAAAAATATATATAGTGAATTAGAAAAGGTACAGAGAAAAGGCTGTGAAAATGAGGAAAGGTTAAAGTAGCTAGGGGATCTTCAGCTTGGAGAAAAGACGGTTAAGGGAGAATTATTAAAAAGGTCTAGAAAATACTGAGTGGAATGGGAATGGGTAGAGGTAAATCGTTTGTTTCTCTTTCCAAAAATACTAGGGCTAGGGGGCATGGAATGAAGCTACTAAGTAGTAAATTTAAAACAACCAAAGAAAAAAATGTATTCACTCAACGCGTAATTAAACTCTGGAATTTGTTGCCAGAGAAGGTGGTAAAGCAGTTAGCTTAGCGGGATTTAAAAATGTTTGTATAATTTCCTAAAAGAAGAGTCCATTACGCATTACTTGAATGCACTTGAGAAAAATCCACTGCTTACTTTCAAGGATAACCAACTATCAAAAAATTGGTTTTCCTAAATTACCTTCTGGTAAAAACCAATGACTATTAAACAAACCAGGGTATAATATAATGGAGATAATGCCAGTTGAAAGGATTGACCCAAAATGTTCTACAATATCTATTTGTGTGTTAGTACATAAGTATTATAAGGAGTATACACTCACCAAGCGAGGCTACACCGAAGTGATCTACGTCTCTAAGGGTGGACAAGCTTCTCGATCATAGAACTTTTTAAATCTTTTCAATTTGTATAAGCAAATGCACACCCGTGCTGTTATTTAATTTCAAATAATAAATAAAGTGAAATCATAAAGAGTCCGACTCTGGCAGGGTTTCGAAAAACTTCTTCAGGAACTCTAATATGATGAATTTCCACTGTCAAAAAAAATAGGGGCATAAGTACATAAGTAGTGCCATACTGGGAAAGGACCAAAGGTCCATCTAGCCCAGCATCCTGTCACCGACAGTGGCCAATCCAGGTCAAGGGCACCTGGCACGCTCCCTAAACGTAAAAACATTCCAGACAAGTTATACCTAAAAATGCGGAATTTTTCCAGTCCATTTAATAGCGGTCTATGGACTTGTCCTTTAGGAATCTATCTAACCCCTTTTTAAACTCCGTCAAGCTAACCGCCCGTACCACGTTCTCCGCAACGAAATTCCAGAGTCTAATTACACGTTGGGTGAAGAAAAATTTTCTCCGGTTCGTTTATAAATTACCACACTGTAGCTTTCAACTCATGCCCTCTAGTCCTAGTATTTTGGATAGCGTGAACAGAGTCGCTTCACATCCACGCCCGATCCATTCCACTCATTATTTATACACTTCTATCATATCTCCCCTCAGCCGTCTCTTCTCCAAGCTAAAAAGCCCTAGCCTTCTCAGCCTCTCTTCATAGGAAAGTCGTCCATCCCCACTATCATTTTCGTCGCCCTTCGCTGTACCTTTTCCAATTCTACTATATCTTTTTTGAGATACGGAGACCAGTACTGAACACAATACTCCAGGTGCGGTCGCACCATGGAGCGATACAACGGCATTATAACATCCGCACACCTGGACTCCATACCCTTCCTAATAACACCCAACATTCTATTCGCTTTCCTAGCCGCAGCAGCACACTGAGCAGAAGGTTTCAGCGTATCATCGACGACGACACCCAGATCCCTTTCTGATCCGTAACTCCTAACGCAGAACCTTGCAAGACGTAGCTATAATTCGGGTTCCTCTTACCCACATGCATCACTTTGCACTTGGTCAACATTGAACTTCATCTGCCACTTGCACGCCAATCTCCCAGTCTCGCAAGGTCCCTCCTGTAAATCGTTCACATTCCTCCTGCGACTTGAACGACCCTGAATAATTTTGTGTCATCGGCGAATTTAATTACTCACTAGTTATTCCATCTCTAGGTCATTATAAATACATTAAAAAGCAACGGACCCAGCACAGACCCCTGCGGGACCCCACTAACTACCCTCCTCCACTGAGAATACTGGCCACGCAATCCTACTCTCTGCTTCCTATCTTTCAACCAGTTCTTAATCCATAATAATACCCTACCTCCGGATTCCATGACTCTGCAATTTTCTTCAGGAGTCTTTCGTGCAGCACTTTGTCAAACGCCTTCTGAAATCCAGATATACAATATCAACCGCTCCCCATTGTCCACATGTTTGCTTACCCCCTCAAAAAAATGCATTAGATTGGTGAGGCAAGACTTCCCTTCACTAAATCCGTGCTGACTTTGTCTCATCAGTCCATGTTTTTGTATATGCTCTGCAATTTTATTCTTAATAATAGCCTCCACCATCTTGCCCGGCACCGACGTCAGACTCACCGGTCTATAATTTCCCGGATCTCCTCTGGAAACCCTTCTTAAAAATCGGGAGTAACATTGGCTACCCTCCAGTCTTCCGGTACTACACTCGATTTTAGGGACAGATTGCATATTTCTAACAGTAGCTCCGCAAGTTCATTTTTTAGTTCTATTAATACTCTGGGATGAATACCATCAGGGTCCCGGTGATTTACTACTCTTCAGCTTGCTGAACTGACCCATTACATCCTCCAAGGTTACAGAGAATTCGTTTAGTTTCTCCGACTCCCCCGCTTCAAATATTCTTTCCGGCACCGGTGTCCCCCCCAAATCCTCCTCGGTGAAGACGAAGCAAAGAATTCATTTAATTTCTCCGCTACGGCTTTGTCCTCCCTGATCGCCCCTTTAACACCATTTTCGTCCAGCGGCCCAACCGACTCTTTGGCTGGTTTCCTGCTTTTAATGTATCTAAAAAAAAATTTTTACTATGTATTTTTGCTTCCAATGCTAATTTCTTCTCAAAGTCCTTTTTGCCCTCCTTATCTCCGCTTTGCATTTGGCTTGGCATTCCTTATGATCTATCCTGTTACTTTCAGTTGGTTCTCTTCTCCACTTTCTGAAGCACTTATCCTATTTTTTTGACAGTGGAAATTCATCATATTTAGAGTTCCTGAAGAAGTTTTTCGAAACCCTGCAGAGTCAAACTCTTTATGATTTCACTTTGAAAGTTATGTTCTAAAAGAGTGGTAATGTTGAATAGCTTTGGCACAGTTCTGACAGGATTTGTCCAACAGTGAGTTAATACAATTGGAGAAAAGTCTGGAGAGCCATGTGACAGAACCGGCAATCATACACAGACATGAACTAAATCCGTTGTGGAAGTGGTATTCCTGACCACATAACGTTAAGTGCCTGGATTTATTATATTTTCACTATAGATACCACTGAAAAGCATGGTTCATTGTATATAGAAAAAAGCACACAAGTGATTAAGAGTGTCTCATTATAGCACACTTTCATAACTCTTTTGTCTGCATGAGGTTGTTGGAGTAAAAAAGATTTAAAGAGAAGTTCTATGATCGAGAAGCTTGTCCACCCTTTGTAGATAATACCTGAAGCTGTAAATAGCTGACATGATGAGAGCAAACAGCTAGAGGGCAAAATGTGAGATCAAAGAAGTAAAGTTGTGCAGGTGAGTGGGTGGAACAGGAGAAGCTCGGAAGGAATGTAGATGACCATTGCAGCACTAACATTGATTGTAAGCTGAGTGAAAATATTGCTGACATGATAATATGCCAACCATTGTGCAGAGATGTATATAAGTGATCCTGTAAAGGCAGAAAGCTAAGCAAATGTGGATTTACCATTGCAGCTTGTGAGTATGTTGATTTTGCTTCCTGTAATAATGTTCTTATACAGCCTCTGTCCAAGTTTTTTTTATTCTTTCTTGCTGAATATTGTGAATGTAATTTGTATAACCTAAGAGAATAAGGAGGTTTAGAGACGTAGATCACTTCGGTATAGCCTCGCTTGGGTGAGTGTATACTCCTTATAATACTTATGTACTAACACACAAATAGATATTGTAGAACATTTTTGGGTCAATGCTTTCACTGGCATTATTTCCATTATATTATACCCTGGTTTGTATAATAGTAATTTCTAGGAAATTGGAGGGTCATGGGATAGGAGGAAATGTCCTATCGTGGATTGGCTGAAGGATAGGAAACAGAGAGTGGGGTTAAATGGGCAGTATTCATAATGAAGAAGGGTAGTTAGTGGGGTTCCTCAGGGGTCTTTGCTAGGACCGTTGCTTTTTAATATATTTATAAATGATTTAGAGATGGAAGTAACTAGCGAGGTAATTAAATTTGCTGATGACACAAAGTTATTCAAAGTCGTTAACTCGCGACAGGATTGTGAAAAATTACAGAAAGACCTTACGAGACTGGGAGACTGGGCAGTTAAATGGCAGATGACGTTTAATGTGAGCAAGTGCAAGGTGATGCATGTGGGAAAAAAGAACCCAAATTATAGCTACGTCATTCAAGGTTCCACGTTAGGAGTTATGGACCAAGAAAGGGATCTGGGTGTCGTCGTCGATAACACACTGAAACCTTCTGCTCAGTGTGCTGCTGCGGCTAGGAAAGCTAATAGAATGTTGGTATTATTAGGAAAGGTATGGAAAACAGGTGGTGAGGATGTTATTATGCCGTTATAGCACTCCATGGTGCGGACCGCACCTTGAGTGTTCAATTCTGGGCGCCGCATCTCAAGAAAGATATAGTAGAATTGGAAAAGGTGCAGAGAAGGGCGACTAAAATGATAGCGGGGATGGGACGACTTCCCTATGAAGAAAGACTAAGGAGGCTAGGGCTTGTTGAGAATTGGGGGGTCCCGAGCCCCCCAAGAAGGCTAGAGTGACCTCAATCTGACTCCATCTCTAAATAACACTAGTACTGGGGTAATCCAGGAGTTATGAGGTTTTAAAAGGAATTGCCACTGAGAGAGACGTTAGGTCTCAAATACCCGCATTAGTCCGCCTCTCAGCACTGGCAAGGAATAGATACCAGCCTTATGACAAACTGGATTTAGGCTACAGGTTATATAATGCAGCGAATGATAGCCTGATGTAGCAAAAGCACTTATACTTACAGCCTTTCATCATTAAGTGAAGCCTACAAACCATCATTTAGAATGAAGAGTTTATTTGCATATCAGACTTTAATCAGGTACATTCATCAGACAAATTCTGGATTCAGCTGACTGGAGCTCTGCTGCTTCCGAGGCGTTGGAGAAAAGTTCTCCCGAGGGCTTGCATGCACCCTGCTTTTATACAATTTGGTCACTATACAAGTCTATGGAGAGGGATTTTTTTTCTCTAATATTGCTTAATCTATGAGTCATGACCTCCGGCCAGGTGCTCTTTCCGTTTTAGTATTGCAACTTGTTGTGCAATTTCCCTTTTTGTCAACATTTCCCTAGATACGGACATCCAAACATCAAAACATGGACATCTCTGTCTTATATCATCTTGTGATCTGGCTTAGCATTTTAGCCATCAATTCCTTGATCTTGGCTTTTGCACTGCTTTTGAATGTCACACTAAATTCTAATGAGGCTTATTCTGCAGCCCTACTTCTGCAGGTGCTTAGCAACAAGGCCATCATCAGATTTTTAGGCCTAGTCAGTGCTTTTTAGCAGTTTAACCTGTTTAAGGTATGTAAATTGACCCACCACTATTCCAGTGGATGGATCCCAAGCAGGGACACATATTAACTTACAGGTAAAGCACGTCCTTGCTCAGCCAGTCATAGATTTTTAAACCTAGCTGGTATTTTTACAGCCTGAGTCCTAAAATCTGGCCTTCCACCCTTCCGGTGGGCATCCAGTGAGGGCCTCTTGCTGTAGTATAATTATACAGGCTTTTCAGCTTGGAGAAGAGACGGCTGAGGGGAGACATGATAGAGGTATATAAAATAATGAGTGGAGTGGAACAGGTGGATGTGAAGCGTCTGTTCACGCTTTCCAAAAATACTAGGACTAGGGGGCATGCGATGAAACTACAGTGTAGTAAATTTAAAACAAATCGGAGAAAATGTTTCTTCACCCAACGCGTAACTAAACTCTGGAATTCGTTGCTGGAGAACGTGGTGAAGGCGGTTAGCTTAGCAGAGTTTAAAAAGGGGTTAGACGGTTTCCTAAAGAACAAGTCTATAAACCACTACTAAATGAACTTGGGAAACATCCACAATTCCAGGAATAACATGTATAGAATGTTTGTACGTTTGGGAAGCTTGCCAGGTGCCCTTGGCCTGGATTGGCCGTTGTCGTGGACAGGATGCTGGGCTCGATGGACCCTTGGTCTTTTCCCAGTGTGGCATTACTTATGTACTAAGCATCATAAGATCTGTTGTACTGTTTTGAGATCTTGCTAGGACACTTGTGACAGCTTTGCTTTGATGGCGTAGTTAAGATATCTTACTATTACCGGCCTCGGTTTTCCAGCGTCCTCTCGCCTAACACCAATGCGGTGAACCCGCTCCACATGGACAAGCCCGATCTCCATAGGCCAATGCGATTGGCTACTGTTAGAAACAAAATACTCCCCCGGTGAGGGTGGAGTGACTCTTTCAGTATATATAGAGCATAGTTCCCAGATCCAGAGCAGAATCTGAAGACTCAGAGACCAGAGAGAAAGACTATCTGAGCTAGATCATGGAGGGAGCTGTCACTTTTCTGCTGATCACCCTGGCACTTTCCAGCCTCCCAGGTACAATCACCTCTTAAAAGGGGATAAACTCTGAAAAAAATCAAGAACTGTAGACCTATGTACAGTTAGGAGGATCTCTCTACAGAGGAAAAGTTATCAGAGCAAAGCATCGCTTCTGCTTTCCTTGTTCTCTTTCATAAGATGTGACAAAGTGAATTAGGCAAAAGTTCTATCAAATGTTTTCATAGTTTGTTTGTGCTTTTTCGTGCTGCCTGCAGAGTCTCTAATCACGGTCAGCACTACTTACACAAATGCAATCCCCTCGACCCCGGTACCTTAAAAGAACCAGACAACTGGTAGCACTATTTAGACTGCAACAAAGACAAAAAGAGACCAAGGAAGCGCTTCCTGGGGTTAACACAGGTTTATTTAATTATCCAGAGATTAGGATTAAAAAAATAAGAAAATATTCAAGTATAGTCTAGTATAGAAAAGAGGAGAAAGAACATGAAAGGACAATGGAAATGGTCAGGTCAGGCTCTCCATCCCCTGGCATGGGGCAGAGTGCACTAGACACTGACCAACTTCTTATCTGGCAGAGACATAATATATAGAACTTTCTTTCCCTTACAGTACAAAAGAGCAAGAGAGAGGGGAGGGCTTCCCTCACCTCCTCAATTAGTATCCCACAGTCAGTCAGGATCTCCCGTCAATAAAGAAATACATAGCATCTGTTTTGAGGAAAACATTTGGTCTGTTTGTCCATCTTTACAGCTTTTCTCACACAAGGATATATTTCTCAGAACCTATGATCGAACTACTCCTTCCTTATAGAGGTAGGTGTTATTTCTTTCTTGCCAGTTTATGTCATGTTGCTGCCTGTCATAAAACCACCACCACTTGGTTCCACAGTGTTTGATCTCTTCTGCAAGGTGTTTACCTGCTATGTCTCCACATAGTTGAAAAGAAGGTAGTTCTCTCCTGGATTGAAGAAGCCTTACTTCCAAGGGGCATGGGAAAAGAATTCTGTCACCTGAATTTCCCTGAGACCCGTCACACTTAATGGGTGAGATTGGGGGCAATTCAGCTTTACAACTCACCTGGCTTGGCAAGAGGGGGGAGGTAAAGTGTAAAAGCTCTGTTTCTCATGATTTGGAAGGAGAGAAGCCTTCATTCCTCTCTGTCCAATATGAGAAAATTAATTCTGTATATTAAATATTTGGAGGCCTTCCACCTCCTACAACAAGCTCTCTATCATAGATGTACTATTTCTCTTTCCATCCTTTCTGAGACAGTGAAACAGAAGTGCAAAAAGTCCTGAAAGTGTGGAAACAAAGATTATCATATTTTCTGTTTTATTCTGCTTTACTTTCTGAATAATTCCTGTCATTCTATTTGCTTTTCTTGATCACCAGCCCACACTGAGCTAAAGACTTCAATCTGTTGTCCACAATGACTGCAAGAGACTTTTCCTTGATCTTGGCTCTAATGTGGAACCCAGCTTCTGAAGCTATAGTTAAGAGTATTTTTTACTCTATGCACCATTTTGCATTTCTTTTGAGATATCTATTCATTGCCAGGCAGTAGGTTAGTTAGTTAATAAGTGTAGTGTGGATTAAATCAATGTCATGTGTACTTAATTATGGATTCATACACATAGTAACGTGGAGGGGCATAATCGAACGCGAACGCCTATCTCCATGGGCGTCTATGTCCGAAAACGGGTACGTGACGAGGAGGGACAGACCGTATTTTTGAAAAAAATGGACGTCTTTTTTGTTTTTCGAAAATACGGTTTGTATGGACCAAATGCCATGGATTTGTTCGTTTCTGAGCTGGGCGTTTGTTTTTTTTTAGCGATAATGGAAACTAAAAATGCCCAGCTCAAAAATGTCCTAATCCGAGCCATTTGGTTGTGGGAGGGGCCAGGATTCATAGTACACTGGCCCCCCTGACATGCCAGGACACCAACTGGGCACCCTAGAGGTCAGTGCGGTGGACTTCAGAAAAAGCTTCCACATGCATAGCTCCCTTACCACGGGTGCTGAGCCCCCAACCCCCTCCCCCAAAACCCACTATCCACAAATGTACAACACTACCTTAGCTCTTAGGGGTGAAGGGGGCACCTACATGTGGGTACAGTGGGTTTTGAAAGCCTCCCATTTACCAGCACAAGTGTTACAGGTAGGGGGGATGTGTTGGAATGTAATTGTATTTTACATGCATTGCCTGTCACCTATTATTTCTCTGTGATTACTCTGTGACCTCTGATGTGAATTACTTAGAGAGGTCACACAGCTATGCAACTTCCTGTGGGGGTTAGATGCAGCAGATGCAGCACATGGAGCACATGGAGCTCATGATCTCTCCTAACCTGAGAGGATCTATGGTGGTGTGAGCATCCATTACCATCTAAGCACATGGAAGGAGCTGATAATACAAATGTATAATAATATGTATATATAAGCCTGTCTGATTATAATCTAACTGCAAACTGTGAGTAAACAGATGTTTTGTTACTTCAACTTTAAAGTGACTCAGCAGTGAATTATTCAGGGGTGAATGAGAGAGAGATGAAGAAAGAAATTAACATTTCTAAAGCTGAAGCTGTGTGTACTAAAATCTGCTAATTATTTACTACAAATAATCCAACAAAAGGGTTATGGGCCCAGGGCTCAGGAATTGAAAAAAGAAGAGAAATATTACCAGGCAGAAAAAAAGGCCACATTTTTCTCTTAAGTCTTTAAAGGAAAGATTCAGTCTGTCTCTCTCTCCCCCCACACAGCAGACAGAAGGCTAAGAAAATGGCTGAGGGAAGAAATTCACCATTGTTCTATTCTCTCAAGGTGCCTAAATTAACTGAGTTTAATTATCAGCAGTGGGAACTAAGATTCATATGTCTCCTTCGAGCAAAAGGATTATATATATGCTTAGATCAAGACAGAACAGCTGAAAATATGGCTGAATGGGACAATGCAAACTATTATGTGAAGTGCATGCTTTTGGAAGCTCTCTCAGAGAAACAAGCCATATTAGTGGAGGGAAAAGATACACCAAAGGACATTTATATAAACTGAGAACTATGTATGCAACTACATATGCAAAGCAGCAACCAATTTGGCTGGCAGAGTTGAATGAAACCAAATTAAGGGATAAAAGTAAATGTAATGATCACATTATGCATCTTATGTCTTCATTTCAAAAGCTAGAACTTTCTGGAATTCCCATGTGTGATGCATTGAAAAGAGCATTTCTTTTTACCTCACTATCAAAGAAGTTTGATGTTTTTAGGTCTGTAAATGAGGCCATTGCAGGGCAATCTTTTGAACAGGCAACATCAAAACTAAGGCAGGAATGCATAATAAATGATTCTGAGGAGATGTGTTCTCAAAGCAAGTCAGAGAGAAATGAAACAAATTTCTTGGCAAAGAACAGAGGAAGGCGGAGCTATGGGAAAACTCCACCCAAGGGCAAGCTGATTTGCTACTCATGTGGAAAGGAGGGACATGTATCTAAATGGTGTAAGGAAACACAAAACACTCCCTCTAGCTCACCTAAGCCAATGGAACTAAAGAATTTTCAAACCAGGAAATGTATGAAGGACAAAGATAAACACAAGGGCTTTCTAATGGCAGAAAAATCTTTGACTATGGTAAATAATAATTCAAATGAAAGTACTTGGATTTTGGATTCAGGGAGTACATGCCATTTAACCAATTGTAAGGATTTCTTTCAGGAAATGTGTCCAGAGGAAGGTATTCTTAAAACTGCAAACGCAGGGACTGCTAAGATCCAAGCAAAAGGTATTGGATTCTTAAAATGCAAAGTGTCTAATGAAGTTAAAGAAATTCCTGTAAGTGATGTCTTGTATATTCCCCAAGCAGTTTGCAATATGCTTAGTGTATCTACATTAGATAAGAAGGGATTTGTGATTCATTTTGAAAACAGTAAGTGCACAATCTCTAAAAATGATGAAGTGTATGCTGAAGCTTTTATGCATAATGATGTTTATAAGCTGAACATTTCAGGTGAAGCCTCACATATGGCGCAAGTAAGGAAGAATGATGGTAAATGTAGTCTGGAAATCTGGCACCGCCGCCTGGGACATCGTGATTTTAAGGTGATCCAGGATCTTCACAGTGGGCAACTAGCCACAGGCATTCAGATAAGTGCAGATACTGGTAAAATGGAGAAATGCATAGACTGTGTTACTCAAAAAGGTGTGAGACCCTCATTTCCTGCATACACAGGAAATAGGAGTAATAAAGTGCTGGACTTAATACACAGTGACTTATGTGGACCGTTTAATATCCCATCATTGGGAAATAACAGATTTGTGCTAATATTCTTGGATGATTTCTCTAGATACTGTGTGGCCTATTTGCTGAAAGAGAAAAGTCAAGTCACAGACATGCTGAAGAAATACGTAGCCATGGTGAGCAATAAATTTGAAAGAAAACCAAAGGTTCTTCAGACCGACAATGGTGGTGAGTTCATTTCACAAAGCATGCGCACATTTCTAGAACAAGAAGGCATTCAGCATATCACAACAGTAGCTTATACACCAGAGCAAAATTCTGTTGCAGAGAGAAAATTTAGGTCACTTGTGGAAATGACCAGATGTATGCTGTCAGATAGCAATCTCCCTAAAAGACTATGGGGGGAAGCCATTCTCACAGCAGTGTACCTACAAAACAGAATGCCAACTAAAGGCGCTGAGCGCACACCACATGAGACATGGCATGGTAGGAAGCCAAACCTGTCACACATAAGAACATTTGGAAGTACAGCATATGCTCATGTACCAAAGCAAAGAAGGCATAAGCTGGATTCCACAACAGAAAGGGGCATTTTAGTTGGCTATGCTCCAGGACACAAAGGATATAGAATTTTGAATCTGAAAACTGGCATTGTTGGCATAAGACATGTTACATATTTTGATGAAAACAAAAGGGTTGATAAAGGCTGGATTATCCCAGATGAGCCTTATCATCCAGAATATGAAACTAGAACCATAATAGACATGCCAGTGTATATAAATGCCATACCAAGGCAGATGTCTGAAAGCAACTCACCTGTATCTAACGAGGAACAGGCAGAGGAAGCAGACACAGAAAGGATCATTGAAGAAGACAGTACAGTTGGAGAAGGGGAATCAATTGGAGAAGGACTCTCAGATTTAGAGGATGCGGAAAGGTCAGACCAACCTGTTGTCAGACGCTCATCCAGGGAAAACAAAGGTGTTCCACCCCCAAGACTGTCTTACTTAACAAAGTCAGCAGAAGCTCAAGAGCCCTTAACATGGGATGAGATTGAGAAAATGCCAGCAGAAGAAGCTGCTGAATGGCATAAAGCTGCACAAGAAGAAATTGATGCATTGGATAAAAATAATACTTGGATTCTTACAAAATTACCTCCTGGCAAGAAAGCTATAGGATGCAAATGGGTATTCAAGTTAAAAAGGAATGCACAAGGAAAAGTGGAAAGGTATAAAGCCAGATTAGTCGCAAAGGGATATCTTCAAAAATATGGAGAAGATTTTGATGAAGTGTTTGCACCTGTAGTGAAACACACGACAATCAGAACACTTCTGAGCATTGCAGTCTCAAAAGGCATGCAAGTCAACCACATTGATGTGAAAACAGCGTTTCTTCACGGAGATATAACTGAAGACTTGTACATGGAACAACCAACAGGTTTCATAAATACAAAACAAAGACAGCTAGTGTGTAAATTAAACAAAGGTCTTTATGGATTAAAGCAAAGTGCAGAATGTTGGAATGACAAATTGCATGAAATATTGACAAATTTAGGATTTAAGCAAGGTGAAGCAGATAAATGCTTGTACACTAGGTGCACAAATGGACAATATGCATACATTTTAGCTTTTGTTGATGATCTGCTCATTGCAAGCAAAAGTGAGCAAGAGTACAAGGACATTGTAAAGTGTTTAAACCACAATGTTGAGATAAAAGAACTTGGTAATGTGTCATACTATCTTGGTATAGAAATTGAGAAACAAAATGATGGTTCTTATCTTCTAAGCCAGAAGCAGAAAATAAATGAGCTTATTGAAAGTTTAGGTATGCAAGATGCCCAAGTTGTAAGCACTCCCATGATCACTGATTTTCTGAAGGATGAAACAGTAAGAGAACCTTTACCAGATAACATCCAATATAGATCAGCCATAGGTAAGCTTTTATATCTAGCTACCACATACAGGGCTGATATAGCAAATGCAGTAGGAATTTGAGCAGAAGGGTCAGCTCACCTACCAAATCAGATTGGACTGCAGTTAAAAGGATGGTAAGGTATTTAAAGGGTACCATTGATTGTAAATTAAAGATTTCAGCCAATAGTAATCCAAAACTAATATGTTACTGTGATTCAGATTGGGCAGGGGATCATTCTGATTATAAATCCACAAGTGGATATGTGTTTATGTATGGAAATGTACAAATTTCATGGGCCAGTCATAAACAAAGTATTGTGAGTTTGTCTTCTACAGAAGCTGAATATGTGGCTGTATCGGAAGCGTGCAGAGAACTGATGTGGATTGAAAAACTTTTGCTGGATTTCGGAATAGCTGAACAGAGACCAATCCAGATAATGGAAGATAATCAGAGCTGCATCCGACTGTCACAGAATGACAAGGTTCAGTCACGCACCAAGCACATCGCAACGAAATACCACAACGTGCGAGAGTTGGCAAAAGAAGGGGTCATCAGTCTACAATATTGTCACACCAGTGAGATGACAGCTGACATCATGACCAAACCGTTACCCAGAGAACATTTTGTGAATCTGCGTATAAAGCTTGGACTTTGTATGAATAAATAATTGCATGACAGTTATGCATGAGAAGGGGTTTGTTGGAATGTAATTGTATTTTTACATGCATTGCCTGTCACCTATTATTTCTCTGTGATTACTCTGTGACCTCTGATGTGAATTACTTAGAGAGGTCACACAGCTATGCAACTTCCTGTGGGGGTTAGATGCAGCAGATGCAGCACATGGAGCACATGGAGCTCATGATCTCTCCTAACCTGAGAGGATCTATGGTGGTGTGAGCATCCATTACCATCTAAGCACATGGAAGGAGCTGATAATACAAATGTATAATAATATGTATATATAAGCCTGTCTGATTATAATCTAACTGCAAACTGTGAGTAAACAGATGTTTTGTTACTTCAACTTTAAAGTGACTCAGCAGTGAATTATTCAGGGGTGAATGAGAGAGAGATGAAGAAAGAAATTAACATTTCTAAAGCTGAAGCTGTGTGTACTAAAATCTGCTAATTATTTACTACAAATAATCCAACAGGATGGGCCTGGGTCCACCTGGCTGAAGTGCACTGCGGTACCCACTAAAAGTGCTCCAGGGACCTGCATACACGCAGGCCTCTAGGACTTGTTGCTGCTGTATAACCTTGGCACACCAGTTGACACCTGAAGACTAATCTCTCCGAAAACGTCCTTTATTGGAATAAGCACGCTTACTCACAGTTAACTGCAGATCAGAGGTTGTGCCCCACTGACAATGAGTCTCCCTGGTACTGAGATTAGCAGTAGGTCAGAGCTGGCAGAATGCTGTACAATGCCCTCTTTCAGCCACATTCAAGGTAAGAACTAAGTTCTGTAACGTGGGTAACACATGAAAGGGATCTAAAACTGGCTTACAAAAATGGCCACTACCTCATAGACTACCGGAAACAAAACAGGGCACACTCTGACCCAGTAACATAGTAGATGACGGCAGAAAAAGACCTGCATGGTCCATCCAGTCTGCCCAACAAGATAACTCATATTTGCTGCTTTTTGTGTATACCCTACTTTGATTTGTACCTGTGCTCTTCAGGGCACAGACCGTATAAGTCTACCCAGCACTATCCCCGCCTCCCAACCACCAGCCTCGCCTCCCAACCACTGGCTCTGGCACAGCCCGTATAAGTCTGCCCAGCACTATCCCCGCCTCCCAACCACCAGCCCCGCCTTCCGATCTTGACTAAGCTCCTGAGGATCCATTCCTTTGGCACAGGATTCCTTTATGCTTATCCCACGCATGTTTGAATTCCGTTACCGTTTTCATTTCCACCACCTCCCACGGGAGGGCATTCCAAGCATCCACTACTCTCTCCGTGAAAAAATACTTCCTGACATTTTTCTTGAGTCTGCCCCCCTTCAATCTCATTTCATGTCCTCTTGTTCTACCATCTTCCCATCTCCGGAAAAGGTTCGTTTGCGGATTAATACCTTTCAAATATTTGAACGTCTGTATCATATCACCCCTGTTTCTCCTTTCATCCAGAGTATACATGTTTAGTTCAGCAAGTCTCTCCTCATACGTCTTGTAACGCAGGGGGAAAAGCACCATGGGAGTAGAGCCTACCAACTACCAACATCGTGAGCATTTACCACAAGCTAGTGGAATCACGGAGCCCAATACCCTACACCCACCACAATGCATTGCTGATGTGACTCTGCAGTGCGCATAACAGAAAAGGTGTCACACTCACCCGAGAGCCACATCAGAACCAGGGAAAGGCTGTCACAGGATAGAACACATTCTGCTGTCATGGAGGTGGGTACGGCATTTGAGGCTGGCATAGAGGCTGGAAAAAAAGTTTGCAAAGTGGGTTTTTTTTGGTGGGAGCGGGTTAGTGACCACTGGGGGAGTCCGGGGAGGTCATCCCCGATTCCCTCCAGTGGTCATCTGGGCAGTTGGGGCCAGGGGCGTAGCCAGACACCCAATTTTGGGTGGGCCTGGGCCCAAGATGGGTGGGCAGAAGAACTCCGCCTTGTCCCACAAGTGATTTGGTTTCTCCCTCTCTCGCCTGCATGCCATATAGTCTCTCAAACATCCCCCCTCCCTCGCATACCCACTTAAATAGCAGATTTTCACCGGCAGCGAGCAGCAACTAATACACACTGCTCATGTTGGCCCCACAGCTTTCCCTCTGATGCAACTTCCTGTTTCCGCATAGATGGGAATGCATCAGAGGGAAGACCCTGGGGCTGGTGCGAGCAGTATGTATCAGTCGCTGCTTGCTGCAGACAAAGATCTGCTATTTACAAGGTATGCAGGAGAGACAGTTGTTGGGAATTTTCGGCTGGTGGGGCTTGGGGATCTCTGCCAGCTACATCATAGGTGTGCTGCTACTGGGTGGGCCTGAGCCCAAAGTGGGTGGGCCTGGGCCCACCCAATCCTACCCTTGGCTACGCCACTGGTTGGGGCACTTTTTTGGGACTTGTTCGTGAAAAAAAGGGTCCAAAAAAAGTGACCCAAAATCGCGGTAAAAAAGCCTTTTTTCTTTCGATTATCAGCTAAAGACGCCCATCTCTCCTCGGCCGTTAACCACGCCCCAGTCCCGCCTTCACCACGCCTCCAACACGCCCCGTCAACTTTGTTCATTCCTGCGACGGAGTGCAATTGAAGACGACCAATATCAGCTTTCGATTATACTGATTTGGTTGCCCACGGGAAAAAGATGCTCGATTTGGGTCGAAATATGGGCGTCTTTCACTTTCGATTATGAGGCGGATAGTAACATAGTAGATGATGGCAGAAAAAGACCTGCATGGTCCATCTAGTCTGCCCAACAAGATAACTCATATGTGCTACTTCTTGAGTATACCTTACCTTGATTTGCATCTGCCATTTTCAGGACACAGACCGTAGAAGTCTTGCCCAGCACTAGCCCCACCTCCCAAACACCAGCCCCGCCTCCCAATCTCGGCTAAGCTTCTGAGGATGCATTCCTTCTGAATAGGATTCCTTTATGTTTATCCCACGCATGCTTGAAATCCGCTACCGTTTTCATCTCCACCACCTCGCGCGGGAAGGCATTCCAAGTATCTACCACTCTCTCCGTGAAAAAGTACTTCCTGACATTTTTCTTGAGTCTGCCCCCCTTCAATCTCATATCATGTCCTCTAGTTCTACCGCCTTCCCATCTACGGAAAAGGTTCGTTTGCGGATTAATATCTTTCAAATATTTGAATGTCTGTATCATATCACCCCTGTTTCTCCTTTCCTCCAGAGTATACATGTTCAGGTCAGCAAGTCTCTCCTCATACGTCTTGTAATGCAAATCCCATACCATTCTCGTAGCTTTTCTTTGCACCGCTTCAATTCTTTTTACATCCTTAGCAAGGTATGGCCTCCAAAACTGAACACAATACTCCAGGTGGGGCCTCACCAACGACTTATAATGGGGCATCAACACCTCTTTTCTTCTGCAGGTCACACCTCTCTCTATACAGCCTAGCAACCTTCTCGCTACGGCCACCGCCTTGTCACACTGTTTCGTTGCCTTCAGATCCTCAGATACTATCACCCCAAGATCCCTCTCCCCGTCCGTACCTATCAGACTCTCCCCGCCTAACACATACATCTCCCGTGGATTTCTACTCCCTAAGTGCATCACTTTGCATTTCTTCGCATTGAATTTTAATTGCCAAACCTTAGACCATTCTTCTAGCCTCTGCAGATCCTTTTTCATGTTTTCCACTCCCTCCCTGGTGTCCACTCTGTTGCAAATCTTAGTATCGTCTGCAAAAAGGCAAACTTTACCTTCTAACCCTTCGGCAATGTCACTCACAAATATGTTGAACAGAATCGGCCCCAGCACCGATTCCTGAGGCACTCCACTACTCACCTTCCCCTCCTCCGATTGAATTCCATTAACCACCACCCTCTGGTTTCTGTACGTCAACCAGTTCCTAATCCAGTTCACCACTTCAGGTCCTATCTTCAGCCTGTCCAGTTTATTCAAGAGCTTCCTGTGGGGAACCGTGTCAAAAGCTTTGCTGAAATCTAAGTAGATTACGTCCATAGCACGTCCTTGATTCAGTTCTCTAGTCACCCAATCAAAGAATTCAATGAGATTCGTTTGACACGATTTCCCTTTGGTAACACCATGTTGTTTTGGATCTTGCAACTTATTGGCTTCCAGGAAATACACTATCCTTTCCTTCAGCATCGCTTCCATTACTTTTCCAATAACCGAAGTGAGGCTTACCGGCCTGTAGTTTCCAGCTTCTTCCCTATCACCACTTTTGTGAAGAGGGAACACCTCCGCCGTTCTCCAATCGCACGGAACCTCTCTCGTCTGCAAGGATTTATTAAACAAATCATTAAGAGGACCCGTCAGAACCTCTCCGAGTGAACCTGATTAATGTATGCTAAAATGCTACATGAGTTAAAAATTATTTTATTTAGCAATATGTAAGATAATCAGAAAACACACCAAAGCATGTGTAAAAATCACAAACAAACTGAATGTACCCTGACAAATGCCCATCCCCAGCACATATCCATATCAGATTCAGGTACCATTTAGAAAGCCAATTCCCCAGCATCACCAGGTTCTCTTGCAACTCCTCACAACTTAAAATAATTTTGTGCCATTTGCTGATTTAATCATGTTGCTCATCTTTCCCTTGTCTAGACTACATATAGGTGTGTTAAAATGCTCCAGTCCCAGTACAGATCGCTGTGACACTCCACTGTCTATCTTTCTCTATTGAGAAAATTGTCTATTTAAGCCTCTCTATGTTTCTCATCTTTCAACCTGTTCCAGCCTTCCTAGACATATTTTCTTCATTTCCTCTGTAGCCTCTCGTAAGGAACTTTGTGTAATGCCGTGTGCAAATACAGAAATATTTCATTAACTAACTCATGTGTATACATATGCTGAATAACATCTTTTAAAATAATCTAACAAATCCAGGTTGCATCTTCCCCATATAATCACGTCCAGAGGTGTGCTGGAGCCGGCTCGCACCGGCTCACAGGAGCCTGTTGTTAAACTTTACTGATTTTTGCGAGCCGGTTGTTAGAGTCAGGCAGCCAGCACACAAGCATCTGGGGTTTTTTTCTCCTCCTCTCTCCCTCCTCCCCCGGCCCCAGCATACCTCTTCATTCCCCCCTCACCACTGCCTGACCAACCCGGAGCCTTTTCTCTGCCGGATCCCACCCACAGGAAGTTGCAACTACCTTGGAACAGAGTAGTAGCCGAAGCACAGAAGGGCTGAAGGCAGGGCTTTAAATAGGGAAGAGATCTTCTGAGCCAACCATGCTCAGCTGTATCCAACATGGCTGCCCCCATAGGAGATCCTCCCAAGACCAAATATGGAGTTCCTTCCTGTTCTCGTTACTACAAGATGGCTGCCCTCTCCTGAGCTAGCCAAGATGCCTGCTGCCCTTGCTCCAAGTCGGATGATGGCTGCTGGACTAGGAAAACCGAAACATGGCTGATTCCTCTGAGTTAACCAAGATGGTCGTGGTCTTGCTCCAAGCTAGATGATGGCTGCCAGGCTTAGGAAACCAAACCAACCCTTCCTAAGCCTGATCCTCCTCCCTTTCTGAGGAGCTCGTGGCCGGTCCCAGTCGGGGGAAGCGCCGAACAGGTGAGGAACATGACAATTATCTTGTAGACTTCTATCATATCACCCCTCAGCCACCTCTTCTCCAAGCTGAAGAGCCCTAACCGTCTTTGTCTTTCCTCAAAGGGAAGTCCTCCCATCCCTTTTACCATTTTCGTCGCCCTTCTCTGCACCTTCTGCAATTCCTTTATATCTTTTTTGAGGTGCGGTGACCAGAACTGAACACAATATTCGAGGTGCGGTCGCACCATGGAGTGATACAACGGCATTATAACATCCTAGTGTTTGTTTTCCATCCCTTTCCTAATAATACTCAACATTCTGTGCGCCTTCTTAGCCGCCGCAGCACACTGAGCAGAAGTTTTCAACGTCTTATCCACGATGACTCCCAGATCCCTTTCTAGGTCTGTAACTCCTAACACGGAACCTTGCATGACATAGCTGTAATTTGGGTTCCTCTTTCTCACATGCATCACTTTGCACTTGTCAGCATTGAACTTCATCTGCCATTTGGACGCCCAATCTCCTAGTCTCACGAGGTCCTCCTGTAATTTTTCACACTCCTCCTGCGACTTGACAACCCTGAATAACTTTGTGCCATCTGCGAATTTAATTACCTCACTAGTTACTCCCATCTCTAGGTCATTAATAAATATATTAAAAAGCAGCGGTCCCAGCACAGACCCCTGAGGGACCCCACTAACTACCCTTCTCCATTGAGAATACTGACCATTCAACCCTACTCTCTGCTTCCTATCTTTTAACCAGCTCTTAATCCACAATAATACCCTACCTCCGATCCCATGACTCTCCAGTTTCCTCTGGAGTCTTTCATGAGGTACTTTGTCAAACGCCTTCTGAAAATCCAAATACACAATATCCACCGGCTCCCCATTGTCCACATGCTTGTTCACCCCCTCAAAAAAATGCAGTAGATTGGTGAGGCAAGACCTCCCTTCACTAAATCCGTGCTGACTTTGTCTCATGAGCCCATGTTTTTGTATGCGCTCTGTAATTTTATTCTTAATAATAGCCTCTACCATTTTGCCCGGCACTGACATCAGACTCACCGGTCTATAATTTGCCGGATCTCCTCTGGAACCTTTTTTAAAAAATCGGGGTTACATTGGCCACCCTCCAGTCTTCCGGTACCTCACCTGATTTTAGGGATAGATTGCATATTACTAACAGTAGTTCTACAAGTTCATTTTTCAGTTCTATTAATACTCTTGGATGAATACCATCTGGTCCTGGTGATTTACTACTCTTCAGTTTGCAGAACTGACCCATTACATCCTCCAAGTTTACAGAGAATTCGTTTAGTTTCTCTGACTCGCCTGCTTCAAATACCCTTTCCGGCACCGGTGTCCCACCCAAATCCTCCTCGGTGAAGACCGAAGCAAAGAATTCATTTAATTTCTCTGCTATGGCTTTATCTTCTCTGATTACCCCTTTAACACCACTGTCATCCAGCGGCCCAACCGATTCTTTAGCCGACTTCCTGCTTTTGATGTATCTAAAAAATTTTTTACTATGTGTTTTCGCTTCTAACGCTAATTTTTTTAAGTCCTTTTTCGCCCTCCTTATCTCCGCTTTGCATTTGGCTCGGCATTCCTTATGTTTTATCATATTATTTTCAGCTGGTTCTCTTCTTCATTTTCTGAAGGATTGTTTTTTGGCTCTAATGGCTTCCTTTACCTTACTGTTTAGCCACGCTGGCTGACGTTTGGTCTTTTTTCCTCTTTTTCTAATGCGCGGAATATATTTGTCCTGTACCTCTAGGACGGTGTTTTTGAACAGCATCCACGCCTGATGCAAGTTTTTTACCCTGTGAGCTGCTCCTTTCAGTCTTTTTTTCACCGTTCTTCTCATTTATTGTAATACACCTAAATATTTCAGACCTGTGGGAGCCCATTAAAAGGGAGATTGGGAGATATCATGAGATAGACAAGCATTGTTAATGGCATCATTTTCGTTGTGTAGTGTTGTAAATTTAGGGGTTCAGAGCCCCCAAGAAGGCTGGGGTGACCTTAAATCTGACTCCATCTCTAAATAGCACTAGTACTGGGGTAATCAAGGAGTTGTGAAGTTCTAAAAGGAATTGCCACTAAGGGAGATGTTAGGTCTAAGGAAAAGGTACCAGCCTTATGACAAACTGGATTTAGATTACAAGTTATACCATGCAGCGAAAGATAGCCTGATACAGCAAAAGCATTTATACTTACAGCCTTTCATCATTAAGTGAAGCCCACAGAACATCATTTGGAATGAGGAGTTTATTTGCCAAGATACAAGTCAAATCAGTGATTGACAACAGGCACCTACAATCAATTAGTTATAGGAATAGAATAATCCAGCTGCAAACGGGTGTTAATTAGTTCCTAATCTTTTATAATTTCTTTTACCAATTAGAGGTTTTACAAGGGAAAGCAATTAGGTAATTTGTCAATTCTGCTGGACACATTGGTTTCCCTTGGAGAGAGAGAGTGGCAACCCTTCTCTCTAACTTAAACCAGGAAATACTCTGATTTTTATAGGTGCCCTCAGGATATGGATAATATGACAATAGATATACCTGATTGGATCTATGCTAATGAGTAGCTTCTATCTTGCTAACATGGTTTTGTCTTTAGCTCAAATCTTAAGCAAGACCCTGCATCCAGCTACACCTTTCCTTTCTCACACCATGGCTGACCACAATCCTGCTCACAGGAAAGTCTCATTCTCAACTTGTTTTTCTAACTTACATTAGAGAAAATTCCACTTTGTAACAGATACGGCTTCCATTTTGTGCTGAAATCCTCCATTTTGTTTCCATATCTATTGACCTAACTTTTCCTAATTTAGCTTATTTAGGCCTCAATCCGGGCTACAAACTAGGCCATACTTTTCCAGTAAGCTCCCAGTTATGTCAGCCATCAGATTTCTGACTCAGCCAAGGTCTGTAATGGCCTGAGCTCTATGACTGGGCCCGCCACCATTCCAGTGGGGGGGGGGGGGGGGGGGGGTCTCTGGCTGTACCATAATTATACAGTAGGATTCAGTTTGTAACCAGATACTTTGGAATAATTGTCAATTGTTTCCATAATATGTGGTATAGATGAAGGCTGATACTTTAGCCGAAATATTACCTAATTCAACACCTTTAATCTGGTCTGAGTGTAATATTGCTATTAATAAATAAGAATGATGAAAGGGGGCAGCCCTGTCTAGTGCCACGCGTTGGGGAAAAGGGTGAGGAGAAAATACCATTTATAAATATTTTTGTGGATGGGCAGGTGTATAGGACCTGAATCATTCTAATGATATCCGGAGCAAAACCAAACCATTTGAGAACCTTAAACATATAAGGCCATTCCACTCGATCAAATGCATTTTCCGCATCTAATCCAATAGCTATAAGAGGGTCAGTTGAATTCTGAGCTTGTAAAATTATATTAGAAAATAATCTAGCTTGTTTGATTGGGATATTATCTTAGCATTAAGATTAATAAGTAACAAAGGTCGATAATTCTGTACGTATTTAGGATCTTTGCCTGGTTTCGGAAGAACTATGATGGTGGCCTCAGTAAAGCTCCCTTTAACTTCACCAGACATGAACGGAGTCTGGAGTTAGCAGTGGAGGAGAAGGGTGCAGATACTACTACTACTTAACATTTCTAAAGCGCTACCAGGGTTACGCAGCGCTGTATAATTTAACAAAGAAGGACAGTCCCTGCTCAAAGGAGCTTACAATCTAAAGGACAAAAAGTGCAGCCAATCAAATTGGAGCAGTCTAGATTTCCTGAATGGAGGTATAATGGTTAGGTGCCGAAAGCGACATTGAAGAGGTGGGCTTTGAGCAAGGATTTGAAGATGGGCAGGGAGGGGGCTTGGCGTATGGGCTCAGGGAGTTTATTCCAAGCATAGGGTGAGGCGAGGCAGAAAGGGCGGAGCCTGGAGTTGGCGGTGGTGGAGAAGGGTACTGAGAGGAGGGATTTGTCCTGTGAGCGGAGGTTACGGGTAGGACCGTAAGGGGCGATGAAGGTAGAGAGGTAATGAGGGGCAGTGGCGTACCAAGGGGGGGGCGGTGGGGGCGGTCCGCCCCGGGTGTCAGCGGGTGGGGGGTGCTCCGCGAGAGCCGACAGCTTTTTTTTTTTTTTTTAAATCCGTGCACTGTGCAGCGATCGCCGATGCAGGCAGCGCCTCGCATCTGCCCTGCATGAACTGAAAAGAGGAAATCGCTTTGCTGACGTCGGGCCTTCCCTGGCTTGTTGTCCCGCCCTCGAGGAAATAGGAAGTTACCTCAAAAGAGGGCGGGACAACAAGCGAGGGAAGGCCCGACGTCAGCAAAGCGATTTCCTCTTTTCAGTTCATGCAGGGCAGACGCGAGGCGCTGCCTGCATCGTTGCACGGATTAAAAAAAAAAAAAGCAGGGTGGTGGCTTTAGGGGGGGCTCAGATGGGAGAGGGGGGGCTCAGAGGGAAGAAGGGGATTAGGGAGGGTGGTCATAGGGGAGAAGGGGATTGGGGAGGGTGCTCAGAGGGGAGAAGGGGATTGGAGAGGGTGGGGGGTGCTCATAGGGGAGAAGGGGATTGGGGAGCTCAGAGGGGAGAAGGGGATTGGGGAGGGTGAGGGTGCTCAGAGGGAAGAAGGGGATTGGAGAGGGTGGGGGTGCTCATAGGGGAGAAGGGGATTGGAGAGGGTGGGGGTGCTCATAGGGGAGAAGGGGATTGGGGAGGGTGCTCAGAGGGGGAGAAGGGGATTGGAGAGGGTGGGGGTGCTCATACCGTAGGGGAGAAGGGGATTGGGGAGGGTGGGGGTGCTCATAGGGGAGAAGGGGATTGGGGAGGGTGGGGGGTGCTCATAGGGGAGAAGGGGATTGGAGAGGGTGCTCAGAGGGGAGAAGGGGATTGGAGAGGGTGGGGGTGCTCATACCGTAGGGGAGAAGGGGATTGGGGAGGGTGGGGGTGCTCATAGGGGAGAAGGGGATTGGGGAGGGTGCTCAGAGGGGAGAAGGGGATTGGAGAGGGTGGGGGTGCTCATACCGTAGGGAGAAGGGGATTGGGGAGGGTGCTCATAGGGGAGGAAGGGGATTGGGGAGGGTGGGGGTGCTCATAGGGGAGAAGGGGATTGGGGAGGGTGCTCATAGGGGAGAAGGGGATTGGGGAGGGTGGGGGTGCTCATAGGGGAGAAGGGATTGGGGAGGGTGCTCAGAGGGGAGAAGGGGATTGGGGAGGGGTGGGGTGCTCATACCGTAGGGGAGAAGGGGATTGGGTAGGGTGCTCATAGGGGAGAAGGGGATTGGAGAGGGTGGGGGTTGCTCATAGGGGAGAAGGGGATTGGGGAGCTCAGAGGGGAGAAGGGGATTGGGGAGGGTGAGGGTGCTCAGAGGGAAGAAGGGGATTGGGGAGGGTGGGGGTGGTCATAGGGGAGAAGGGGATTGGGGAGGGGAGTGCTCAGATGGGAGAAGGGGTCTGGGGGTCTGACAAGGGGGCAGGAGGGAAAATGGGTCCATGCCTGGGGCAGGTGGGAGAATGGGGCTGGGGCTGAAAAGGGGGGATGCAAGGCATGTGGTGGATGAAGGGGGCTGGAACTGGGGCTGAAAAGGAAGGTATTTGGGATAAGGGGGCTAGTACTGGAACTGGGGGCTGAAACGGGGCAGGGGCTGAAACTGGGGGCTTTAAAGGGGACAGGGAGAACTGGCTGGGGCTGAAGCTTGGGACTGATGGGAGAAAGGGGCTGGGGACTGGTGGGATAGTGGGGCTGAAAAGGGGGGCAGGTGGGAGATGTGGGCTGGGGCTGGAACTAGGGGCAGGTGGAATAAGGGGGCTGAAAAGAGGGGGCAGAGAGAGAGGGGACAGACCCTGGATGGAAGTGGGGAGCGTGAGGGAGGGCAGACCTTGGATGGATGGGAGAGGGAGGGCAGACGGATTGAAGGGGCAGAGAGAAAGGGCAGATGGTGGGTGGAAGGGGGAGAGAGAAAGAGGCAGACTGGGGTAAATGGTGGATGGAAGGGGCAGAGATAGAGGGCAGATGTGGATGGAAGGAAGAGAGAGGGCAGACAGTGGATGGAAGGGGCAGAGAGAGAGGGCAGACACTGGATGGAAGGGACATTAGAGAGGGCAGACACTGGATGGCAGAGAGAGAGAGAGAGAGAGTGAAGACAGATGCTGGATGGAAGGAAGACAGTGAAAAGAAGATGAGGACAGCAGAAACCAGAGACAACAAACTGTAAATATATATTTTAATTATTTTGCTTTAGGATATAGTATTGTAGCTGTGTTAATAAATGTTTATAAATAGAACATGTAAATAAGGTCATCTTTTTATTGGACTAATTTTAATACATTTTGACTTAACTTTGGGAGAACAAAACCCCCTTCCTCAGGTCAGGATAGGATAATGTAACAGCACTATACTGTATTGACCTGAGGAAGGAGATTTTGGTCTCTGAAAGCTAAATGTATTAGTCCAATAAAATGATATTATTTGTTTTATTTCTATTTGTTAATTTGTAAAGTGGTGATTGGTATTTGTTAGTTTTTTTTAAATTTACATCTGCTGTCTTTATATTTTGCACAGTACTAGGGGACAGTTTCTGTTTCTGTGGTGTTGCATTGTATGCAGAGTCTGGCATTGGGGGTTCAGTTTAATTTTTGTCTAAATAGAAAGTTTATCATTACTTATTCTATAGTGGATTAGGGTGTATCTGTGTTTGTGAAAAAGACATGGCTTTCAGTTGGCATTGACTGTGCAGGATCGACGATCTGTACTATTCTGTCTGTTTTCGTTTTACAATAGGTGAATTGATGTTCTAGTGCTCACTGTAGTGTTTAAGATGCTTTCCTTTTCCTTGTGTGACTTGTAGAAATTACTGCTTATGGTATGGTAGAATCGCTCTATAGGTCCTGATGTTTTGTATTCTCGGTATGCCTAGTACTGGATTTGGGGGGGGGGGGGTGTTAAAAAATGACCGGCCCCGGGTGTCAACTACCCTAGGTACGCCACTGATGAGGGGTAATGAGATACAAGAGATTTACCCAGTAAATGGAGTTCCCAGGGAGGAGTGTAGAGAGAGATGAGAGGTACTGAGGAGGTTCAGAGTGAACGCGCTTATAAGTCAATAATAGGAGTTTGAATTGTATGCGGAAACGGAGTGGAGGAGTGGCCTAATGGTTAGGGTGGTGGACTTTGGTCCTGGGGAACTGAGGAACTGAGTTCGATTCCCGGCACAGGCAGCTCCTTGTGACTCTGGGCAAGTCACTTAACCCTCCATTGCCTGCTGCATTGAGCCTGCCATGAGTGGGAAAGCGCGGGGTACAAATGTAATAAAAATAAATAGGAAGCCAGTGAAGTGACTTGAAGAGAGGGCTAATATGAGCATAGCGACACTGGTGGAATATTAGTCGTGCAGCAGAATTTTGAACAGATTAAGAGGAGAGAGATGGCTAAGTGGGAGACCTGTGAGAAGCAAGTTGCAATAGTCTAAGCGAGAGGTGTGGATGAGGGTTCTGGTAGTGTGCTCAGAAAGGAAAGGGCGAATTTTGGTGGTATTATAGAGAAAGAAACGACAGGTTTTAGCAGTCTGTTGAATATGTGCAGAGAAGGAGAGGGAGGAGTCGAAGATGACCCCAAGGTTAGGAGCTGGTGAGACAGAGAGGATGAGAGTGTTATCCACAGATATAGCGAATGGGGGAGGAGGAGGGGTGGGGCAGACGTTGATATTATAAATACTTGTAATTATTTTTCCTGTTTCCTTCTTTTTCAGGTTTTGAGAGTCTGAGCGTTGCTGATGTGAATCCCAAGGTAAATATAAATTTAGATAACCCCACCCCACCCTGACACGCCCAACACTCGAATCATTACTCACTCCACATCTCCAAACCCTCCCTGGCACTATCTACATGAGAGAAAACCTTTGACTCATTTATTTTCCTTTACAGTCTCATTGTCCAGGTCTTTCGAAAAACATGTTTAAAATATGTACGGAACCATCCTATCCTCCTTGTGACCTACCTGTGTTAATCGTGAACAATAAATGCATATTATGTTACTCTGACATGTAAGTACATCTGTCAGTCACATAAATTATCCCTCTAGTTCTTGCTTCTATCTCTTCACCAACCTTTCTCTCCTTTCTTCCCTGCACTTCTGCCCTTTCCAGTTATCTCTCCTCCCTACTCACCTATTCTCTCACATTTATTTTTATTACATTTGTACCCTGCGCTTTCCCACTCATGGCAGGCTCAATGCGGCTTACATGGGGCAATGGAGGGTTAAGTGACTTGCCCAGAGTCACAAGGAGCTGCCTGTGCCTGAAGTGGGAATTGAACTCAGTTCCTCAGGACCAAAGTCCACCACCCTAACCACTAGGCCACTCCTCCACTGTTGCTACTATTTGAGATTCTACATGGAATGTTGCTATTCCACTAGGGCCCTTGCAGATCACCAATGTGGCCGCGCAGGCTTCTGCTTCTGTGAGTCTGACGTCCTGCACGTACGTGCAGGACGTCAGACTCACAGAAACAGAAGCCTGCGCATCCTTCTACATGGAATGTTGCTACTATTTGGGATTCTACATGGAATGTTGCTATTCCACTAGCAACATTCCATGTAGAACTCGGCCCCTGCAGATCACCAATGTGGCCGCGCAGGCTTCTGCTTCTGTGAGTCTGACGTCCTGCACCTTAGGTGGGTTAAGTGACTTGCCCAGAGTCACAAGGAGCTGCCTGTGCCTGAAGTGGGAATCGAACTCAGTTCGTCAGGACCAAAGTCCACCACCCTAACCACTAGGCCACTCCTCCACTGTTGCTACTATTTCAGATTCCGGCCCTTGCAGGCTTCTGCTTCTGTTGCTCAGTATCAGGAATCAAGTGCAGGAATAGCCTAATGGTTAATGCAGTGGCCTGGAGCCACTTCAACTCTTTGGGCAAACCCTTTAAATGGGGGCATTAATTTTCTGTTTTTCTTTCTCTTGTGACTGTGGCTTCTACAGGTTTTTGTGTTTCTTGACAAAATATTTGGCAGCGGAGGGGACTGTGTGTTGCTTTTATTGAGCTGATATCAGGATCTGAATAAATGTTTTAGTAAGCTGTAAGAGGAAAGGTTCTCCCCCGAATAGACTCCAGAACAGGCGAAATATTCTTGATGAGCAGAATGGATGGACCACGCAGGTCATTATCTGCCGTCATCTACTATGTTACTATATTTTTCCCTGCATCGGTTTTCACAAAGATAAAATATTTTGGCTCTTGTGCATTGCTCAGTGTGACACACACTTAAATGCATCTGTTCCATTTTCATACCTACTACTACTACTTAACATTTCTAAAGCGCTACTAGGGTTACGCAGCGCTGTACAATTCAACATAGAAGGACAGTCCCTGCTCAAAGAGCTTACAATCTACAGGGCACGTGAACAGTCAGTCCGATAGGGGCAGTCAAATTGGGGCAGTCTAGATTTCCTGAAAGGTATAAAGGTTGGGTGCCGAAAGCAACATTGAAGAGGTGGGCTTTGAGCAAGGATTTGAAGATGGGCAGGGAGGGGGCTTGGCGTAAGGGCTCAGGAAGTTGATTCCAAGCATAGGGTGAGGCGAGGCAGAATGAGCGGAGCCTGGAGTTGGCGGTGGTGGAGAAGGGTACTGAGAGGAGGGATTTGTCCTGTGAGTGGAGGTTACGGGCGGGAGCGTAAGGGGAGATGAGGGTAGAAAGGTAGTGAAGGGCAGCAGACTGAGTGCATTTGTAGGTAAGAAGGAGAAGCTTGAACTGAATGCGGTATCTGAATAAAACTTCATCCTTAAAAGATAATATCGGATGAATGCATAAAGGTGAACATAAATTCCTGTGAATGGAATCAATTTGCTTTACAATAAATCCAGATACTACTCCCTTATATATAACAAGAAATTATTTATTTAAGTGGAATGGAATTACTTAACTGTACTGGTAAACAGAAAGAAATACTCTTCAGTTAGTTTGTACAGGATTAGACCAGTAAAACTGCTGATTCCCTACTGGATCCAGTATACACTCTAACTTCTTTACTAACCAAACATTTAGTCTCCTAACACTTCAAAGATTTCCAACTCAAAATAGGAATGTTTCTTAGATGTGTCTCATTTAAACATTTGTCTAAGCTTCTTTCCTACAGGCCTTACTTATAAAGTATGTAACTATCCAAAATCTTTCAATTCTTAGTCTTATAGTGGTATAATTATTCTAATTGGATTTCTCCTTCTTCCTATATTTTCAAAATTAAATCTCAGTTCACTTGTGTGGTAAACAGGAGTTTCAGAAACAGTGTGAATAGTCTCTCTCTCTTCCTCAGTTTCCGGTATTAAGTTGTTTACTCTCTTTCATGTACTTAGCTGAAGGACCTCCCAAAAACGGACTAATTTGCATATGGCTTGAGCAAATTTGAGTGCATAGCGTACTAATCCCATTTCCTAGCACCTAAATTCTGCAATTAGATTTAATGCAAATACTTTTAAAACTTATATTTAGCACTTTTAAAATCTCAGGTGTCAGTGCAGGTCTCCTTGGAATAAATTGCTCATGTGCAGGAACTCATCCTAGTTTAATATCTCCCTGGCAACCCAGGACACCTCCATCCAACCCCCCCTGCTCTCCCAGCAGTAAGGTAAACAAATTAAACCAATTTCTACCACTGGTTACATTTGGGATGGTCCACCCTTGATATCTCTGGTAGGGAAACAAGATATCCTGAAAAATAATGGAGCCAATGAGCTGAATCTCAATTAAAAATTAATGACCAGATTTCAAAGGTTTATTTGTTTAATCTTGAAGTTTTTCCTGTCTAACTGGTTAATTTTCTCTGTTCTACTGATGGGATGGATATATAGATCCAGTCAAAAGAGGGTCTGGTTATGTTACCAGTTAGCACATTACTGAAAAGTGATCCCTCCAGGTGTTTATCTTTTGATTTGAGCAAAGTGTGTCTCTCATACACCTCCGGTGTACACAACTCACAATCTCTGTTTCTTACATTTTCAGAATTGCAATTAAGAAAACAAAAAATAGAAAATTTGTCATGTCTGACTTCTTAAATTGCTGTTGTGCTTTGGAACTGGGACAATCTTCTGCTCTACCATGAGAGAAAGTGTGAGTACGGAACTATGGATAAAGGTAGAATATGATTCAGGATATTATTGGACCCTCGGCACTGCCCATCCCTTTCCCCTCACAGGAGCAAGACCAAGTCCATTGGCTGATTCTGGAGCGAGCTGCAGCCTGTGCCTGTCAGTCAGAGGACTGGAACTGTGAAGGTTGATAGGGTGGGAATGGGGTTACCAGTGAGGGGGATTAAACCTAGAGTAGCAGCACCTGAATGAATGAAGGTTCCTGACACCACAGCTCGATGGAGGTCAGATCTGACTGAGCTGGAAACGGTAAGCGTCTATGTGGCCCCAAAATGTGCCAAAATGGAGTGGCTCTTGTGGTAATTTCATTTTTGGTGTGCGTCCGATACACATGTTCGAAAAATAATTTGTATTTCGGATGCACATATTGGACGCACGCCAAGTGGCATTTGACATGTGTAGGTCATTACTGCCCGGTTACTTCATGAGACTTTACTGCTAGGTCGATGGCTAGGCGGTAAGGTCTCAGACCCAAAATGGACGCACAGCAACTTTCATTTTCCTGCACCTCCATTTTCAGAAAAAAAAACAATTTTTTAAGGCATTTTTTACAGGTGCACTGAAAAATGATTCTGCGGGTCCCCAAAACACATCTACACTATGACTGTTTCAAAGAGACTGAGACTCTTCAGAGGGTTCTCCACTGTGGCTGTACTCATTGGGGATTGGGACTCCTTTTTAGAACTTTTGGCTGTGAATGTAACCAGCAGGGATTAGGACTCCTCTGTATGATCTGCTGTGACTATATCCAGTTAATGCTCTTAGCCGTGACATTATCCGGCAGGGATTTAGGACTCCTCTGTATGATCTCTGCTGTGACTATTTTCAGTTAACGCTCTTAGCCGTGACATTATCCGGCAGGGATTAGACTCCTCTGTATGATCTCTGCTGTGACTATATCCAGTTAATGCTCCTAGCCGTGACATTATCCGGCAGGGATTAGGACTCCTCTGTATGATCTCTGCTGTGACTATATCCAGTTAATGCTCTTAGCCGTGACACTATCCGGCAGGGATTAGGACTCCTCAGTATGATCTCTGCTATGACTATATCCAGTTAATGCTCTTAGCCGTGACATTATCAGCAGGGATTAGGACTCCTCTGTATGATCTCTGCTGTGACTATATCCAGTTAATGCTCCTAGCCGTGACATTATCCGGCAGGGATTAGGGACTCCTCTGTATGATCTCTGCTCTATGACTATATCCAGTTAATGCTCTTAGCCGTGAACATTATCCGGCAGGGATTAGGACTCCTCTGTATGATCTCTGCTGTGACTATTTCCAGTTAACGCTCTTAGCCGTTGACATTATCCGGCAGGGATTAGGACTCCTCTGTATGATCTCTGCTGTGACTATATCCAGTTAATGATCTTAGCCGTGACATTATCCGGCAGGGATTAGGACTCCTCTGTATGATCTCTGCTGTGACTATTCCAGTTAATGCTCTTAGCCGTGACATTATCTGGAAGGGATTAGGACTCCTCTGTATGATCTCTGCTGTGACTATTATCCAGTTAATGATCTTAGCCGTGACATTATCCGGCAGGGATTAGGACTCCTCTGTATGATCTCTGCTGTGACTATGTCATATGATCTCTGCTGTGACTATATCCATTAATGCTCTTAGCCGTGAAATTATCCGGCAGGGATTAGGACTCCTCTGTATGATCTCTGCTTGACTATATCCAGTTAACGCTCTTAGCCGTGACATTATCCGGCAGGGATTAGGACTCCTCTGTATGATCTCTGCTGTGACTATATCCAGTTAATGCTCTTAGCCGAGACATTATCCGCAGGGATTAGGACTCCTCTGTACGATCTCTGCTGTGACTATATCCAGTTAACGCTCTTAGCCGTGACATTATCCGGCAGGGATTAGGACTCCTCTTATGATCTCTGCTGTGACTATACCCAGTTAACGCTCTTAGCCGTGACATTATCCGGCAGGGATTAGGACTCCTCCTTATGATCTCTGCTGTGACTATATCCGTTAACGCTCTTAGCCGTGACATTATCCGGCAGGGATTAGGACTCCTCTGTATGATCTCTGCTGTGACTATATCCAGTTAACGCTCTTAGCAGTGACATCATCCGGAGGGATTAGGACTCCTCTGTATGATCTCTGCTGTGACTATATCCAGTTAATGATCTTAGCCGTGACATTATCCGGCAGGGATTAGGACTCCTCTGTATGATCTCTGCTGGACTATGTCATATGATCTCTGCTGTGACTATATCCAGTTATGCTCTTAGCCGTGAAATTATCCGCAGGGATTAGGACTCATCTGTATGATCTCTGCTGTGACTATATCCAGTTAACGCTCTTAGCCGGACATTATCCGGCAGGGATTAGGACTCCTCTGTATGATCTCTGCTGTAGGGATTAGGACTCCTCTGTATGATCTCTGCTGTGACTAGATCCAGTTAATGCTCTTAGCCGAGACATTATCCGGCAGGGATTAGGACTCCTCTGTACGATCTCTGCTGTGACTATATCCAGTTAACGCTCTTAGCCGTGACATTATCCGGCAGGGATTAGGACTCCTCTGTATGATCTCTGCTGTGACTATTTCCATTAATGCTGTTAGCCGTGACATTATCCGGCAGGGATTAGGACTCCTCTGTATGATCTCTGCTGTGACTATATCCAGTTAATACTCTTAGCCGAGACATTATCCGGCAGGGATTAGGACTCCTCTGTATGATCTCTGCTGTGACTATATCCAGTTATGCTGTTAGCCGTGACATTATCCGGCAGGGATTAGGACTCCTCTGTATGATCTCTGCTGTGACTATTTCCAGTTAATGCTCCCAGCCATGACATTATCCTGCAGGGATTAGGACTCCTCTGTATGATCTCTGCTGTGACTATTTCCAGTTAATGCTCTTAGCCGTGACATTCCGCAGGGATTAGGACTCCTCTGTATGATCTCTGCTGTGACTATTTCCAGTTAATGCTCTTAGCCGTGACATTATCCGGCAGGGATAGGACTCCCTGTATGATCTCTGCTGTGACTATATCCAGTTAACGTCTTAGCCGTGACATTATCCGGCAGGGATTAGGACTCCTCTGTATGATCTCTGCTGTGACTATTTCCAGTTAACGCTGTTAGCCGTGACATTATCCGGCAGGGATTAGGACTCCTCTGTATGATCTCTGCTGTGACTATTTCCAGTTAATGCTCTTAGCCGTGACATTATCCGGCAGGGATTAGGACTCCTCTGTATGATCTCTGCTGTGACTATCCAGTTAACGCTGTTAGCCGTGACATTATCCGCAGGGATTAGGACTCCTCTGTATGATCTCTGCTGTGACTATTTCCAGTTAACGCTGTTAGCCGTGACATTATCCGGCAGGGATTAGGACTCCTCTGTATGATCTCTGCTGTGACTATGTCTATGATCTTGCTGTGACTATATCCGTTAATGCTCTTAGCCGTGAAATTTCCGGCAGGGATTAGGACTCCTCTGTATGATCTCGCTGTGACTATATCCAGTTAACGCTCTTAGCCGTGACATTATCCGGCAGGGATTAGGACTCCTCTGTATGATCTCTGCTGTGACTATATCCACTTAACGCTCTTAGCCGTGACATTATCCGGCAGGGATTAGGACTCTCTGTATATCTCTGCTGTGACTATATCCAGTTAATGCTCCTAGCCGTGACATTATCCGCAGGATTAGGACTCCTCTGTATGATCTCTGCTGACTATTTCCAGTTAACGCTCTTAGCCGTGACATTATCCGGCAGGGATTAGGACTCCTCTGTATGATCTCTGCTGTGACATATCCAGTTAATGATCTTAGCCGTGACATTATCCGGCAGGATTAGGACTCCTCTGTATGATCTCTGCTGTGACTATGTCAGTATGATCTCTGCTGTGACTATATCCATTATGCTCTTAGCCGTGAAATTATCCGGCAGGGATTAGGACTCCTCTGTATGATCTCTGCTGTGACTATATCCAGTTAATGCTCCTAGCCGTGACATTATCCGCAGGGATTAGGACTCCTCTGTATGATCTCTGCTGTGACTATTCCAGTTAACGCTCTTAGCGTGACATTATCCGGCAGGGATTAGGACTCCTCTGTATGATCTCTGCTGTGACTATTTCCAGTTAATGCTCTTAGCCGTGACATTATCCGGAAGGGATTAGGACTCCTCTGTATGATCTCTGCTGTGACTATATCCAGTTAATGATCTTAGCCGTGACATTATCCGGCAGGGATTAGGACTCCTCTGTATGATCTCTGCTGTGACTAGTCAGTATGATCTCTGCTGTGACTATATCCAGTTAACGCTCTTAGCCGTGACATTATCCGGCAGGGATTAGGACTCCTCTGTATGATCTCTGCTGTGACTATATCCAGTTAACGCTCTTAGCCGTGACATTATCCGGCAGGGATTAGGACTCCTCTGTATGATCTCTGCTGTGACTATATCCGTTAACGCTCTTAGCCGTGACATTATCCGGCAGGGATTAGGACTCCTCTGTATGATCTCTGCTGTGACTATCCATTAACTCTTAGCCGTGACATTATCCGGCAGGGATTAGGACTCCTCTGTATGATCTCTGCTGTGACTATATCCAGTTAATGCTGTTAGCCGTGACATTATCCGGCAGGGATTAGGACTCCTCTGTATGATCTCTGCTGTGACTATTTCCATTAACGCTGTTAGCCGTGACATTATCCGGCAGGGATTAGGACTCCTCTGTATGATCTCTGCTGTGACTATTTCCAGTTAATGCTCTTAGCCGTGACATTATCCGGAAGGGATTAGGACTCCTCTGTATGTCTCTGCTGTGACTATATCCAGTTAATGATCTTAGCCGTGACATTACCGGCAGGGATTAGGACTCCTCTGTAGATCTCTGCTGTGACTATGTCAGTATGATCTCTGCTGTGACTATATCCAGTTAATGCTCTTAGCCGTGAAATTATCCGGCAGGGATTAGACTCCTCTGTATGATCTCTGCTGTGACTATATCCAGTTAACGCTCTTAGCCGACATTATCCGGCAGGGATTAGGACTCCTCTGTATGATCTCTGCTGTAGGGATTAGGACTCCTCTGTATGATCTCTGCTGTGACTATGTCAGTATGATCTCTGCTGTGACTATATCCAGTTAACGCTCTTAGCCGTGACATTATCCGGCAGGGATTAGGACTCCTCTGTATGATCTCTGCTGTGACTATTTCCAGTTAATGCTCTTAGCCGTGACATTATCCGGCAGGGATTAGGACTCCTCTGTATGATCTCTGCTGTGACTATATCCAGTTAATGATCTTAGCCGTGACATTATCCGGCAGGGAGTAGGACTCCTCTGTATGATCTCTGCTGTGACTATATCCAGTTGATCTTAGCCGTGACATTATCCGGCAGGGATTAGGACTCCTCTGTATGATCTCTGCTGTGACTATGTCAGTATGATCTCTGCTGTGACTATATCCAGTTAACGCTCTTAGCCGTGACATTATCCGGCAGGGATTAGGACTCCTCTGTATGATCTCTGCTGTGACTATTTCCAGTTAATGCTCTTAGCCGTGACATTATCCGGAAGGGATTAGGACTCCTCTGTATGATCTCTGCTGTGACTATATCCAGTTAATGATCTTAGCCGTGACATTATCCGGCAGGGATTAGGACTCCTCTGTATGATCTCTGCTGTGACTATGTCAGTATGATCTCTGCTGTGACTATATCCAGTTAATGCTCTTAGCCGTGAAATTATCCGGCAGGGATTAGGACTCCTCTGTATGATCTCTGCTGTGACTATATCCAGTTAACGCTCTTAGCCGTGACATTATCCGGCAGGGATTAGGACTCCTCTGTATGATCTCTGCTGTGACTATTCCAGTTAATGCCTTAGCCGTGACATTATCCGGAAGGGATTAGGACTCCTCTGTATGATCTCTGCTGTGACTATATCCAGTTAATGATCTTAGCCGTGACATTATCCGGCAGGGTAGGACTCCTCTGTATGATCTCTGCTGTGACTATATCCAGTTAACGCTCTTAGCCGTGACTTATCCGGCAGGGATTAGGACTCCTCTGTATGATCTCTGCTGTAGGGATTAGGACTCCTCTGTATGATCTCTGCTGTGACTATATCCAGTTAATGCTCTTAGCCGTGACATTATCCGGCAGGGATTAGGACTCCTCTGTATGATCTCTGCTGTAGGGATTAGGACTCCTCTGTATGATCTCTGCTGTGACTATGTCAGTAATCTCTGCTGTGTCTATATCCAGTTAACGCTCTTAGCCGTGACATTATCCGCAGGGATTAGGACTCCTCTGTATGATCTCTGCTGTGACTATATCCAGTTAATGCTCTTAGCCGTGACATTATCCGGCAGGGATTAGGACTCCTCTGTATGATCTCTGCTGTGACTATTTCCAGTTAATGCTCTTAGCCGTGACATTATCCGGCAGGGATTAGGACTCCTCTGTATGATCTCTGCTGTGACTATATCCAGTTAATGCTCTTAGCCGAGACATTATCCGGGCAGGGATTAGGACTCCTCTGTATGATCTCTGCTGTGACTATTTCCAGTTAATGCTGTTAGCCGTGACATTATCCGCAGGGATTAGGACTCCTCTGTATGATCTCTGCTGTGACTATTTCCAGTTAATGCTCTTAGCCGTGACATTATCCGGCAGGGATTAGGACTCCTCTGTATGATCTCTGCTGTGACTATATCCAGTTAACGCTCTTAGCCGTGACATTATCCGGCAGGGATTAGGACTCCTCTGTATGATCTCTGCTGTGACTATAACCAGTTAACGCTCTGAGCCGTGACATTATCCGGCAGGGATTAGGACTCCTCTGTATGATCTCTGCTGTGACTATTTCCAGTTAATGCTCTTAGCCGTGACATTATCCGGCAGGGATTAGGACTCCTCTGTATGATCTCTGCTGTGACTATATCCAGTTAACGCTCTTAGCCGTGACATTATCCGGGAGGATTAGGACTCCTCTGTATGATCTCTGCTGTGACTATATCCAGTTAACGCTCTTAGCCGTGACATATCCGCAGGGATTAGGACTCCTCTGTATGATCTCTGCTGTAGGGATTAGGACTCCTCTGTATGATCTCTGCTGTGACTATTTCCAGTTAATGCTCTTAGCCGTGACATTATCCGGCAGGGATTAGGACTCCTCTGTATGATCTCTGCTGTGACTATTTCCAGTTAATGCTCTTAGCCGTGACATTATCCGGCAGGGACTAGGTCTACTGCTCTGAGTTTCAGGGTCTAGGTAGGAGTGTTATGCTCTATATGATGTTGTGAGTTGGGGAGTGAGATATTCCCCCTGGTTCTACTCATTGTGTCCCACCTCTCTCTCCTCCTCTAGTGAACCGGACCTGTACTTGATTTTGGACCAGCCTCACTGCTGACATTCCGTAGAGTCTTTCTCCACCACTGAGGACACCACCCCTGTACCCTCTACTCACACCCTCCAGGGACTCCAGTGACATTATTGGAGCTCTGGTTACTTTCTAGTAGAGTAAATAAAATCTTTGCAGCATCATTCAGTGATTGTCTTATTACTCTTTAAAACACAATGAGGTTAATATTTGTAGCAAGTATCTCATATTGATGGGGCTGAGGGATCCCCCAGAAGCTAGACACAAATAATATAGAAATGACTATAATCCAAAATGCACCCCAGTCCTCCTCAACTTCTCTCTTTCTTTTGGAAAACAGATTGTTAATTGTCCTCTGATTTTAACCTTAAAGGGTTAAAATTCCATAATGACAATGTGAAGTAGTTACAAACAATCAAATAATTTCAGTGGATTGATGACTCTTGCTCTCCTCTGAACCATACTCACTACCTCTTAGACTCAACATGTGATAAACTCTGGAATTCTTTGCCAGAGAACATAGTAAAAGCAGTTAGCTTAGCGGGGGTTTAAAATGGTTCGGATAACTTCATAAAAGAAAAGTCCATAAGCCATTATTAAGTTTGAGTTATGGAAAACCCACTACTTATTTATAGGAAAAAACAGAATAAAATGTACAGTTTTAGGATCTTGCCAAGTACTTGCAACCTGGATTGGCCACTGTTGGAAACAGGATGCTGGAATAATGGACCTTCGGTCCGTCCCAGTATGGTAACTCTTAGTACTACTACTACTATTTAGCATTTCTATGGCGCTACAAAGCGTACGCAGCGCTGCACAAACATAGAAGAAAGACAATCCCTGCTCAAAGAGCTTACAATCTAGTAGACAAAAAATAAGCAAACAAATCAATTAATGTGTAGAGAAAGAGAGAGGAGGGTAGGTGGAGGCGAGTGGTTACAGTCAAAAGCAATGTTAAAGGTGGGCTTTCAATCTAGATTTAAAGATGGTCAAGGATGGGGCAAGACGTAGGGGCTCAGGAAGTTTATTCCAGGTGTAGGGTGCAGGCGAGACAGAAGGAGTGAAGTTTGGAGTTGGCAGTAGTGGAGAAGGGAACAATAAGAAGGATTTATCCAGGGAACGGAGTGCACGTGGAAGGGGTGTAGGGACGGAGCTGAGTGTGGAGAGATACTGGGGAGCAGCAGAGTGAATACATTTATAGGTTAGTAGAAGAAGTTTGAAAAGGATGCGAAAACGGATAGGGAGCCAGTGAAGGGTCTTGAGGAGAGGGGTAGTATGAGTAAAGTGACCTTGAGGGAGACGAGACGGGCAGCAGAGTTTAGAACCGACTGGAGAGGGGAGAGGTGACTAAGTGGGAGGCCAGCAAGAAGCAGATTGCAGTAGTCTAAACGAGAGGTGACAAGGGTGTGGATGAGGGTTTTGGTAGAGTGCTCGGAAAGAAAGGGGCGGATTTTACGGATGTTGTAAAGAAAGAAACAAAAAAAAAAACACAAAAAAACTCTGGACTTGATTTCAGCAAAGCTCAACTAGATAATCAAATAACGAGCTGAATCTTCATATGCTAAATATACTAAAATCTATATATGGTGTGATATCTTTTTCTCTTGTTTATTTTTTCTATTTTTAATAAATTTTGAATAAATTTTAATTCTAATCCCAAAAGAATGGAGAAAAAAGACCTCATCAGTCCCAGCTCGACGATATTTTTATTCGATTTTCAATCATTAAATCGTCTGCTTGTTCAAGGACTCCGTTATAATCCTTGGTCTTAAAAAACTCCACCTCTCTTTATTTTAATAACAAAATTGTTCTTTCATTGTTCCATCTCCATATTACTCGTGATTATTTCAATATCAAGTTATATACTCATGTTACTTAGCAGGCAGGAACAGATGATGTAGGCTGGATTAGAGGGCGCAGGCAGGAACAGATGATGTAGGCTGGATCAGAGGGTGCAGGCAGGAATAGATGATGTAGGCTAGATCAGAGGCATGAAAATGTCTTCACTCCTGTGTGAATTCTCTGGAGCATTATCATGTATTTCTTCAACCTCAGTGCAGATAAATGGTAAAGCTTTTACCACACTCAGTACATGCAAAAGGCTTCACTCCTCTGTGGATTCTCTGGTGTATTATCATGTATTTCTTTGTGAAGCTTTTGCCACAGTCAGTGCAGAGAAATAGTTTTCCTCCTGAATGCATTCTCTGGTGTATGGTGAGTGTTTCACTGTCAATGAAGCTCTTTCCACACTCACTACATGTAAATGACTTCACTCTTAGTGAATGTTATGGTGCGTTGTCAGGTTTCCCTTCTCAGTGAAGCTTTTACCACACTCAGAACATTTAAATGGCTTCACTCCTGTGTGGATTCTCTGGTGCTGTATCATGTATTTCTTCAACCTCAGTGCAGATAAATGGTAAAGCTTTTACCACTCAGTACATGCAAAAGGCTTCACTCCTCTGTGGATTCTCTTGTGTATTATCATGTATTTCTTTGTGAAGCTTTTGCCACAGTCAGTGCAGAGAAATAGTTTCCTCCTGAATGCATTCTCTGGTGTATGGTGAGTGTTTCACTGTCAATGAAGCTCTTTCCACACTCACTACATGTAAATGACTTCACTCTTATGTGAATGTTATGGTGCGTTGTCAGGTTTCCCTTCTCAGTGAAGCTTTTACCACACTCAGAACATTTAAATGGCTTCACTCCTGTGTGGATTCTCTGGTGCTGTATCATGTATTTCTTCAACCTCAGTGCAGATAAATGGTAAAGCTTTTACCACACTCAGTACATGCAAAAGGCTTCACTCCTCTGTGGATTCTCTTGGTATTATCATGTATTTCTTTGTGAAGCTTTTGCCACAGTCAGTGCAGAGAAATAGTTTTTCCTGAATGCATTCTCTGGTGTATGGTGAGTGCTTCACTGTCAATGAAGCTCTTTCCACACTCACTACATGTAAATGACTTCACTCTTATGTGAATGTTATGGTGCGTTGTCAGGTTTCCCTTCTCAGTGAAGCTTTTACCACACTCAGAACATTTAAATGGCTTCACTCCTGTGTGGATTCTCTGGTGCTGTATCATGTATTTCTTCAACCTCAGTGCAGATAAATGGTAAAGCTTTTACCACACTCAGTACATGCAAAAGGCTTCACTCCTCTGTGGATTCTCTTGTGTATTATCATGTATTTCTTTGTGAAGCTTTTGCCACAGTCAGTGCAGAGAAATAGTTTTCCTCCTGAATGCATTCTCTGGTGTATGGTGAGTGTTTCACTGTCAATGAAGCTCTTTCCACACTCACTACATGTAAATGACTTCACTCTTATGTGAATGTTATGGTGCGTTGTCAGGTTTCCCTTCTCAGTGAAGCTTTTACCACACTCAGAACATTTAAATGGCTTCACTCCTGTGTGGATTCTCTGGTGCTGTATCATGTATTTCTTCAACCTCAGTGCAGATAAATGGTAAAGCTTTCACCACACTCAGTACATGCAAAAGGCTTCACTCCTCTGTGGATTCTCTTGTGTTATCATGTATTTCCTTGTGAAGCTTTTGCCACAGTCAGTGCAGAGAAATAGTTTTCCTCCTGAATGCATTCTCTGGTGTATGGTGAGTGTTTCACTGTCAATGAAGCTCTTTCCACACTCACTACATGTAAATGACTTCACTCTTATGTGAATTTTATGGTGCGTTGTCTGGTTTCCCTTCTCAGTGAAGCTTTTACCACACTCAGAACATTTAAATGGCTTCACTCCTGTGTGGATTCTCTGGTGCTGTATCATGTATTTCTTCAACCTCAGTGCAGATAAATGGTAAAACTTTTACCACACTCAGTACATGCAAAAGGCTTCACTCCTCTGTGGATTCTCTGGTGTATTATCATGTATTTCTTCAACCTGAAGCATTTGCCACACTTAGTTCATGGAAATGGTTTCAATTCTCAATGGCTATTATGGTGCATAGTGAGTGTTTCCTTGTCAATGAAGGTTTTACCATACTCAGAACATCTAAATGGCTTCACTCCTGCATGGATTCCTCTGGTGTTTTGTGAGGCTTACCTTCTGACTGAAGCTTTTATTACGCTCACTGCAGATGAATGGTTTCACTCCTGTGGATTCTCTGGTGTTTTGTGAGGCTTGTTTTCTGACTGAAGCTTTTATTACACTCAGTGCAGATGAATGGTTTCATTCCTGTGTGGATTCTTTGGTGTTCTGTGAGGCTTGTTTTATGAGTGAAGCTTTTATTACACTCGCTGCAGATGAATGGTTTCATTCCTGTGTGGATTCTCTGGTGTTTTGTGAGATTTCCCTTATCACTGAAACTTTTATTACACTCACTGCAGATGAACGGTTTCACTCCTGTGTGAATTATCTGGTGTATTGTGAGGTGTCCCTTCTGACTGAAGCGTCTATTACACTCATGCAGATGAATGGTTTCCTTCCTGTGTGGATTCTCTGGTGTTTTGTGAGGCTTGTTTTCTGACTGAAGCTTTTATTACACTCAGTGCAGATGAATGGTTTCATTCCTGTGTGGATTCTCTGGTGTTTTGTGAGGCTTGTTTTATGACTGAAGCTTTATTACACTCACTGCAGATGAATGGTTTCACTCCTGTGTGTATTCTCTGGTGTATTGTGAGGTTTCCCTTCTGACTGAAGTGTCTATTACATTCACTGCAGATGAACGGTTTCACTCCTGTGTGGATTCTCTGGTGTTCTGTGAGGCTTGTTTTCTGACTGAAGCTTTTATTACACTCACTGCAGATAAACGGTTTCACTCCTGTGTGGATTCTCTGGTGTGTGCGGTGTCCCTTCCGACTGAAGCTTTCATTACACTCAGTACAGTTACGTGGTTTCATTCCTCTGTGGATTCTCTGGTGTTTTGTGAGGTTTGTTTTCTGACTGAAGCTTTTATTACACTCAGTGCAGATGAATGGTTTCACTCGCAGATGAATGGTTTCACTCCTGTGTGGATTCTCTGGTGTTTGTGAGGCTTGTTTTCTGACTGAAGCTTTTATTACACTCACTACAGATGAATGGTTTCACTCCTGTGTATTCTCTGGTGTATTGTGAGGTTTGTTTTATAAGTGAAGCTTTTATTACACTCAGTGCAGATGAATGGTTTCATTCCTGTGTGGATTCTCTCGTGTTCTGTGAGGCTTATTTTCCGACTGAAGCTTTTATTACACTCACTGCAGATGAATGGTTTAATTCCTGTGTGGATTCTCTCGTGTTCTGTGAGGCTTATTTTCCGACTGAAGCTTTTATTACACTCACTGCAGATGAATGGTTTCACTCCTGTGTGTATTCTCTGGTGTATTGTGAGGTTTCCCTGTGACTGAAGCTTTTATTACACTCAGTACAGTTAAGTGGTTTCGTTCCTTTGTGGATTCTCTGGTGTTTTATGAGGTTTGTTTTATGACTGAAGCTTTTATTACACTCAGTGCAGATGAATGGTTTCACTCCTGTGTGGATTCTCTGGTGTTTTATGAGGTTTGTTTTATGACTGAAGCTTTTATTACACTCAGTGCAGATAAACGGTTTCCTTCCTGTGTGGATTCTCTGGTGTTGTGTGAGGCTTGTTTTCTGACTGAAGCTTTTATTACACTCAGTGCAGATGAATGGTTTCATTCCTGTGTGGATTCTCTGGTGTATTGTGAGGTCTGGTGTATTGTGAGGTTTGTTTTATGACTGAAGCTTTTATTACACTCACTGCAGATGAATGGTTTCATTTCTGTGTGGATTCTCTGGTGTATTGTGAGGTTTCCCTTCTGACTGAAGTGTCTATTACATTCACTGCAGATGAACGGTTTCACTCCTGTGTGGATTCTCTGGTGTTCTGTGAGGCTTGTTTTCTGACTGAAGCTTTTATTACACTCACTGCAGATAAACGGTTTCACTCCTGTGTGGATTCTCTGGTGTGTGCGGTGTCCCTTCCGACTGAAGCTTTCATTACACTCAGTACAGTTACGTGGTTTCATTCCTCTGTGGATTCTCTGGTGTTTTGTGAGGTTTTTTTCTGACTGAAGCTTTTATTACCTCAGTGCAGATGAATGGTTTCACTCCTGTGTGGATTCTCTGGTGTTTTGTGAGGCTTGTTTTCTGACTGAAGCTTTTATTACACTCACTACAGATGAATGGTTTCACTCCTGTGTGTATTCTCTGGTGTATTGTGAGGTTTGTTTTATAAGTGAAGCTTTTATTACACTCAGTGCAGATGAATGGTTTCATTCCTGTGTGGATTCTCTGGTGTATTGTGAGGCTTATTTGTGAGTGAAGCTTTTATTACACTCACTGCAGATGAATGATTTAATTCCTGTGTGGATTCTCTCGTGTTCTGTGAGGCTTATTTTCCGACTGAAGCTTTTATTACACTCACTGCAGATGAATGGTTTAATTCCTGTGTGGATTCTCTCGTGTTCTGTGAGGCTTATTTCCGACTGAAGCTTTTATACACTCACTGCAGATGAATGGTTTCACTCCTGTGTGTATTCTCTGGTGTATTGTGAGGTTTCCCTTCTGACTGAAGCTTTTATTACACTCAGTACAGTTAAGTGGTTTCGTTCCTTTGTGGATTCTCTGGTGTTTTATGAGGTTTGTTTTATGACTGAAGCTTTTATTACACTCAGTGCAGATGAATGGTTCACTCCTGTGTGGATTCTCTGGTGTTTATGAGGTTTGTTTTATGACTGAAGCTTTTATTACACTCAGTGCAGATAAACAGTTTCACTCCTGTGTGGATTCTCTGGTGTTGTGTGAGGTGTCCCTTCTGACTGAAGCGTCTATTACATTCAGTGCAGATGAATGGTTTCATTCCTTTGTGGTTTCTCTTGTGCATTGGGAGGTTTCTTTTCCAGCAACCACTTGTACCACTGTCAGCAGAAGTACACAAGCTCTCATTTTTCTGAATGCTCTGGTACTTTGAGAGTTCTGTCTTTCTGCAAAAGACTTTTCCAGATTAGTAGTAGTCATTGATTCTTCACCAGTTTGAGGTGTTTTATGATCTGTTAATTCTTCTCTATGGCTGAATTTTTCTTACATTCAGCACTTGAAACTTGTATCTCTTCTGGGTGGAATTTTGTATTTCTTATGACATTTCTTCCTGACTGAACCTGTTGTCACGACTAGAACATGCAG